>NC_073377.1:69634635-69934635 GCF_028641065.1 Leucoraja erinaceus | reverse complement strand
GTTCACCAATCCATAAAAAATAAATCAAGGCTCTGGTGTTAATCTCATAAAACTGAAAATGGTGGGGTTATCTTAATATTGCATTATAATTTGGGTTACACCATGTGGAGTGCCTGCACACATTTGCAGAGGCACAAGGGAGTAGAAATTAGAAGCCTGAATGTGAACTGACCCTTTGAAGGGTCTTGACCCGAAACATCACTCATTCCTTCCCTCCAGAGATGCTGCCTGTCCCGCTGAGTTACTCCAGATTTTTGTGTCTATCTTTGTTTTAAACCAGCATCTGCAGTTCCATCTTACACAGGATATAGGTCAGCCACAGAAATGGATGGAGAAATGGCAGATGGAGTTTAATCTGAAGTGAGAGGTGAGGGGAAAATATATAATTAAAGGCAAGACTCTTAAAATCTTAAAGACAGAGGGCGGTGAGCGCCTGGAACATGCAGCCAGAATAGGTGATGGGCAGATAGGATAGTGGCATTTAAGAGACTGTTAGATAGGCATATGAATATGCAGAAAATGTAAGGATATGCATTATGTACAAGCAGATATGGGTTTGGCACAGACATGGGCCAAAGAGCCTGTTTCTGTGTTGTACTGATCCATGTTCTAATTTCACCACAGTATCCCATACTCAGTTTGTGACCAAAAACAAACATTGACACTATTTTTTCCACTTAAATTAGTGGGCAGACTAGAACCATGAAGTTACGTTAGTCTGTATAAATTAGCTTACCCACTTGATGCAGGGTTACTGTTGCTTCCATGGTCATTGGATGTGTCCTCTTGGTCGTTAATGTCATAATTTGATTGATAAAAGTCTGGATTAAATTGCTCAAAGGCTGACATTCTGAAAAAAATGATGGAAAATAATGATAATATAATTAATCTCCCGTGGCAAAATCAAGAATCAACTGCAAATTCTCTTGATCAGATAAAATACCAAATTCTTGGTGGATGCAGCATCTTCAATGCTTGATATGTAAAATGCTGTTACCGCCTTCGATACATTCCTAAAACCTTTAAAGCCATCTTCCATCAGCATGACTTCATAGAATGTGAACTGAAACAACCTTATGCACTAAAAGTATTGGGTAGTAATTTACAGGACTAATGATCTACCCTTATCACCTTAATCTACACCCCATTAATGTTTGATGTTTGGGGTAGGTGCATCTAATATCTGATAGGCGCTAAAACAGGGTTGCACTAGTATGCACCATTCTTATAGACAAGCCATTAGTAGGCCCCCTCGGTCATGACTGACCATGGTGATGCATTCTAGTTTGCAGGTGATGTGTGGTCAAATGAAGCCTGGGCGATGTCATATGGAGGACAGGCTGTTGCCATGCAGCACGTCCCCCCTCTCCACGTCGCTGATCGATTCAAAGGAACAGCAGGGCCGTTACAGTTTGGCACCAGCGCCGTCGCAGGAGCTGCCAGAGTGAGGTTGTAGATAACAAAAACCACCTTAGGGTCTCCAACTCCAGATTTTCTTGTGGTTTACTCCAGCAGCCTTTTCCATGAATGGATATTGCCACAAGGCAGTGGAGGTTTTAAATCAGAGTTTTCCCTCTCCTAGATGGACTGCCTTCCCAGGCTGATGAGCCCCATGTGCCCGAGACTCATGGGGGTGAGAGCGTCTACCTTCCCGTGCGGGTCTATAGCACCTGCCCAAGCTATTAAGATAGGATATAATCCTATTTCTGATAGAGACTGGGAAAATAGGGCCCTAGGGTGTAGGAGGGCGAATTTGTCCAATACTATACTTATACTGTTCAATTTCACTTCAATCACAAACTGTGATCAATGGTAAAAACAAAAAAATACACCATCTGTAGAAAGAGAAAATATACACGTTAGCAATCTGTAATCCCCTCTTAGATAGAGAGAAATTGGATGTTGTTGATTGAGGCATTCATCTGGTGGACAAAATGGAAATGGGCAGCACAGTTGCGTAGCTGGTCGAGCTGCTGCCTCACACCCGGTTCGATCCTAACCTTGGGTGCTGTCTGTGTGGCGTTTGCATATTCTCCCTGTGAGCAAGTGGGTTACTACTGGATGCTGTGGTTCTCTCACATCCCAAAGATGTGTGGGTTTGTAGGTTAATTGTTCTCTGTAAATTGCTCCTATTGTGGATGCAAAAGTGGGACAACATAAACTAATGTGAACGGGTTAGTGTGGACTCAGCAGGCCGGTGCCTGTTTCTATGTTGTATCTTTAAACTAAACTAAATAGGTTCTTATTTGTAAGTCTCCTTCAAGTTGCCCTTTCACATTCTGAATTCCTATGAATACAGCACTACACAATATAAGCAATGATTGTCCAATAAATCATATCTGATTTCTTGGAAATGATTCATAATAATACTAAACAAAATCAGGCTACAAACTTTCATAACCTATAATGTCATATTTTAGAACCTACTTGCTCAATGACTTTAACATGGGGTTTTTTGCAAGAAATTACATTTCTCTCACTTACATTCTTTTATCTGGACTATTCTACCCACAAATTTATGAAACGAAAATAAAACATTTGGAAATACGAGAGAAACACAGACAACGCAATGAATGTTGCAGATGATCAGAATGTTGCCTCAAGTCTGTTTTGTAATTCACTGATCATGACTAAATAAAATAAGTTACAGCACACAATAAAGCCATTCAGCCAGTCCATCCCTTATGGGCTCTTTGGCAAGAGCAATCCAGCTAACAACACCTTCCTGCCCTCTCCCCACAGACCTGAAACATCTTTCATTTTGATAATTATCAAACTCCCTTCTGAATACTGAATCCATTTTAAAGTGTTCAGTAGGTTCCAGCTGAACTGTGTAAGCAAAATACTTGTCACTTTTTTTTTTAAACCTCCATTCTATCTTTCCTAGTCATTGATACTCTGCCAATGAGGATAATTTCCTGTTAAATTATCTACCCTTCATAATTTCAACTGCCTCTATCAATTCTCCTCGCAACCTCTTATGTCCAATAACAAATCCATCTTTTCCAATTTAATTATGAGCCCTCATCCCAGAAACATTTGGTAAATATTTTCTGTAATCATTATTGTGTGCTTGCCTTGTCCCATAGCCCTTACTACCTTAGTTAACAAAACTTTATCAACCTCTGATTTAAAATTCACAATTAACCAGATATCAAAGACTTCTACCCCGATTTCTGTGCAGGAATACACCGTGATAAGATTCGTCCTAATCTTTAGACTATGCCCCTAGTTCTACACTCTCCAAACCATGCCAATCATTTCCCGTTATCTACCTTATCGGTTCTTGTTAATATTTTGTACACTTTGATCAGGTCAGCCTTTAACCTTCTAAACCCTTGTGAATACAACTTTAGTGTGTGTAATTGCTAAGTGCTATTTAACCTTTGAATTCCAACTATCATTCACTCCAAGGCTAATATATCCTAATTGCTCTCAGTACTGCACCTTATATCTTGCTTGGTTGCATTGTAGCCCTGTAGATAAAGGGCAGGAGTCCACTGGCCTTTTTGAAGACGTTTTACATTTGACCATAGTTTTAATGACCATGTGCATGCATGATCATTAAAACATACTCACATGCTTCTTTGATCCTGTTCTATTTCTGGACAAACTCAACCAAACAAATTCCAACAATATCCCAACAACAGATGTTCAGATGTTGAGAAGCTCCAAAGTAGTTAAGCTACTGACCTACATGGTAAAACCATATGTCCAGCACTGTTGAGTGGCAAATATGGGCACATCTGTCACTCTGCTCCATCTTATATTTATGATATAGGAGGCCGTTCAGCCTTTAGGGTCCATACTAGCACCCAGAAGAACAATCTTATCCCCCTTCCCCTCTCATTCTCAATGCCCCATAACATATTCTCCCTCACATATGGCCAATAATTACCCTTTGGGCCAGGATCAAATCCAGGTCCCTGAAGCTGTCAGGCAACTGTCAGGGAATTGTTGCACCAATGTGCTGTGATGTGACATTTTCAGGATTGCGCAGCAGAATGCATTTGTGAGCAGCAACACCATCTGATTTTTGGCCCTTTAGGTTAAGTAGGAAAAGATAAGTGAAGCAAGTTCATTGAATATATTTGTATTTGTTATTTTTGATTCAAAGCTTTTAATAATTTCTAAATGAATTTTTAATACAATTCAAAAAATTTATTCTTTACATTTTTAACGTTTCAGGAATTTTATTTTATAATCATAAAAATTTTGACATTATTGCATTGCATAGATGCATTGCTGCCTTACAGCACCTGAGATCCAGGTTTGATCCTGACGACGGGTGCTGTCTGTACGGAGTTTGTACGTTCTCCCCATGACCTGTGTGGAACAGGGTTGCAGGTTAATTGGCTTGGTAAAAATTTGTAAATTATCCCTAGTGTGTAGGATAGTTTTAATGGCAGGGATCGCTGGTCAAGCGCGGATTTGGTGGGCCGAAGGGCCTGTTTCCGCGCAGTATCTCTAATCTAAACTAATCATTGAAAAACTGTTGCTAAGCATCGCAGACCTTCATCCAAGAAAAAGCTCCATCCTTTGGCTGATGTCTGTCGATGTCCTCTGCAGACATTACTTCATCAGTATGGTGCCCGAGGTATACTTGGCTGCTGAGGGCCAATTCACACACTGCTGGATGTCCTTTGGGGGGGAAGGGGTTGGAGTCAGCTCACTTTGCATCAGCAAGTGGCAAGTCTGTGCAGCAGGCTGAATGCCGTTCGATTCATTCTGATCATTTTCCGGATCCCCTTTCTAATATTTTATGTTGTAAATCGACAAACAGGAATGTTCAATCAAAATGAATTATTTTTAAGTCAAGGAAATGTCAGCTGTGTTTGAACATTAGGTTCCTGCAATATTGTTAGCCAACTTCTTTACACTGCTGGAATGGAAGCGGTCTAGTTCTAGGGATCTGTTCCTATTTTGCGCCATTAGTTTCTTCATTACTGCTCAGTTTTCCAGTTGGCGGCGCGACCAACGTTGCAAAGGCCCTTTGCAGCCTGTATGTCTTTTTTTTTTTTTTTGTCTTGTTAAATGTAGTTGTTTGTGTTTTTTAAATAGTTTTTTTAACTGTGTATATGCGGGGGACGGGGGGAGGGAAGGGGGAACATTTTTAAACTCTCTTCCCTGTACGTGAGACCCAAACTTTTTCCTGTCGGGTCTCCGTTGTCGTTGGGGCCTAGCACCGTGGAGCGGCCTCCAACCGGAACGACCTGGGGGCTCCAGTCGCGGAGCCTGCGGACTACTCGCCATCGTGGGGCTGGCTGGCCTCGGAGCGTGGGGAGTGGTGGTGGCTCGCTGCTGCGGCCCGACTCCGGAGCTTGGAGGCTCCAGCCGCAGGCCCGGTGGACAGGAACATCGGGAGCTCGCGAGTCCGGGTGGGAGACCGCTTTTTGGAGCTCCTGCAACGTAACTTCTCCCGCCCATGTCGCGGGATTGGAACGACCCGGAGCGGGGCCTTACATCGCCGGCGCAGATTTAACCGTCGCGGGACATGCCAACGACCGCTGGGGGCTTCCACATTGAGACATTAAGACCTGGAGCAGGGCCGTACATTGCCCCGCGCGACCTTAACAACCGTGGGACTTACCATCGCCCGCCTGGGGCTTTAACATCGGGAGAAAAATGGAACACAGGGGAGAGAAAATACTTTGCCTTCTCCACCTCACTGTGATGGATCTGAATCTCCTCCTCACTGTGATGGATGTTTGTGTGAATTGAATTGTTTGTGTGTCGTAGAAATTTGTTTCTGTATGTATGGCTGTAGAAACAGAGTTTCATTTGAGGTTCAGATGACAATGAATAAATATTGTTTGTATTGTTAAACTAAGTGAGATGATATTTGAAATAGTTCTTGTTTTAAAATGAAGTTTATCTTTGTCAACATCTGGCAATTTCAGTTGTGGGGAAACAGATTTACACATCGAATAGTAACTCCTCTTTCTGCCAACAAAACCAGCATTGACCATAAGCCAAATCAGTGCAAGAACACGACTTTGAAGATACATCATGTAAACAAGTACTTAGAAAAAGTATTCTATCACTAGACTTGAGACATGTGTCAACTGCTTCACAAATAATAAAAATCTTGATGGCGAGACATCTCTTAAAAACTGCTCTCCAGCCACTAATGCATCTCCTGCTTTTCAGCTTTAAATCTTCACAAATACTGTGTTGTAGTAAAATTCAGAAGCAGGCATTTGACAACCAACTTGCTCTGTTTAAATAGAGACTGGTAGTAACGTTGATATTTTCTATTAATAATAACCTTGCCCACTTTAGCTGTTAATGTTAGATTAGCAACTAAATAACACAACTTTATTTCCAATGTTAGTTGTGAAATTGTTAATTCTACAAACCTTAAGCAAAAGGTTACACCAAATCAGGAATGAATCCTTTTCTTGACGGTATGAAGGAAGGTTAGTGAACCAACAGAGTTTAAACTCAGCGAATGATCGAGTGCAAACCAAACCTACAGGCTATATATAATGTTCTAATTTTAGACTGTAGACAAATGGGCATCCAAATTTAACACACTATGTTACTTGTAATTTAGTGCCATTACTATATAAAATTTAAATAAAACCATATAGATTTTTTTGTCTACATATGTTATGTCAGCCACTTGCTATTATTTTTTCTATGACTTATTATAGAGTTAACAAATTATCCTATTAAGTGGAAGAGCTGGCTTAATGGGCCATGCAGTTTACTTCTGCTTAATTTGATGTAAATTGAAAAGAGTGAGGCAATACAAGGAAAATATGAGACAAAAGAAATGACATCCAAATAAAACAATGGATGTCTCAAGTTCCAAACATGTTGTTTTAATGAAATCGAGCAGGTGGATCATGTAGATTGACTACTTAAATAAAGGAATAAAAATTATTCACAATCCATATCAATGATTTGGATGAAGGGACCAAGTAATATACATGAACAAGTTTGCAAATACCATTAACCCAAGTGGCAGTGTAGGTTGTAGGGAGTACACAGAAAGGTTTCAGGATACATGAGCTAATGTAAGTGAATGTCCGGTCCGGAGGAGAAGCGACGCCCAAGTCGGGGCAGCCTGGTCCGGGGGAGAAGCGACGCCCAAGTCGGGGCGGCCCGGTCCGGGGGAGAAGCGACGCCCATGTCCGGGGCGGCCCAGCCCGAGGCTGAAGACGGCGCAGTATTCACGTGAGGGTGGCTGGGACGGTGTTCTGGCGGTGGTGGCCTGAGTCCGGGGTTCGGCCGCGGGCCAGCGGCTGCGTCTGCAGAACTGGTGGGCGGCAGCTACAACCACCCCGGGCCGCGGTGTTTGAGCCGCGGGACTGTTTTTAACATCGACCGGGGGGGGGTGGTATCGCCCCAGCGCAGAGGGAGAAGAGGAGGGAAGAGACTGCAGACCTAAGACTTTTGCCTCCATCACAGTGAGGAGATGCTGGGTGGACTCACTGTGGTGGATGTTAATATGTGTTTATTGTTGTTTTATTGTATTGTGTTATATGTATGACTGCTGCAATTTCGTTCAGACTTCGGTCTGAATGACAATAAAAGGCTATCTATCTATCTATCTATCTATTATCAGAAGGAATATAATGGAGAAAGTTCAGCAGAACAGAATGGAATATATTATTTAATGGTGTGATTAAAATGTGTTAGTGATCAGGGAACAAATCACTGTAAATTAATGTTCAGAAGCAACAAGCAATTAGTAAAGCATATGGTATGTTGGCCTTTTTGGTAGGAGGATTTGATTACATGAGTAAAGATGTTGTACTGTAATTAATCAGGTCTTTGGTGAGACAACACCTTGAATATTGTGTACAGGTCTAGTCTCCATACTTATGATTATGATAAATAGAATGCAATAAAGGCTCATGAAATTGATTTCAGATAATTGTGCATTTTCACCTTTTTCAAGATTTTTGTTTGCATTTCCACTGCTTTTCTCATTTGTCCTCTCAAGGTACTGTCTATCCTAGATAGAATTTCACTATGTAATGTTTAATTGCATTTGTGATAATAAATATCCATTGGACCATTAAACCTATCAAAACCTTGGGCAAAAGCAAAGTGCTGGAGAAACTTGGCAGGCCAGGAAGCATCTATGGAGGGAAATGGATAGTTGATGATTCAGGTTTGGACCCATCTTCAGTCTGAAATGTTGTCTGTTCATTTCCCTCCACAGATATTGCACAATCCGCTAAGTTCCTCCAGCACTTTGTTATTTGTACAAAGTTAAAGCATCTGCAGATTCTTTTGTCTATAATTAATGTTGCCTACTGTTTTGTCCTGCTACTCCCGACCCCCTTTCTATTTATCTCCCGTTATTCCCAATTCTGACAAAAGGTAATTGACATGAAATGGTAACTGTTCAACTCTGAAGATCCTGCAAAACTTGGCAAGAAAATTCAGCATTTTCTGGTCTTTTTTCCAGATTGTCAACATCTGTTGTACTTTGCTTGTGCAGTTTCAGGGGGAAATTATATGGTAAAATTCCCTAGATAATTAAAATTTATCTTGGCAATCACTAAATTCAGTGAAGTGCAGATCCTTGCACAAAATGATATCCACTCGAAACAGAAGTCAGTCCAGCGTGTACTCGATGGAAATGTTCTTGTTCCAGAGTCTAAACAGCAGGTATGATGGCAAACACGCTTGATTTCATTGGAAGCACAGCGTACACACACTGCCCAGTTCAGTAAATGTACAGCATTCATGTGAGTGGAATACTCCAGCGTTTAGTTCTTGGCCCCAAATTCTTTAATATTTTTGCCCTGATCATGCAAGTCCTCCCAAGATTACTGCAGAGTTCCATTCAACAGATCTACTTGTAATCAGAATAGTTTGTATTTAAAAAGGAACTGCAGATGCTGGCAAATCGAAGATACACAAAAGTGCTGGAGAAACTCAGCGGGTGCAGCAGCATCGATGGAGCGAAGCAAATGGACAACGTTTCGGGCCGAAACCCTTCTTCAGAATAGTTTGTAAGTAGGTAACGTATCTGCCCAGCACCATATATTCAACTAAAACCACCACATCAGTCTGAAGGGTCTCGACCCAAAATGTTGCTTATTTCCTTTCCTACATAGATGCTGCCTCACCCGCTGAGTTTCTCCAGCATTTTTGTCGATCCCCAACATCGAAGGTACCTATAAAAGGCCGTCTCATGCTGTCATTTCACTTCTGCCATCAGGAAGAATATGCACGGCAGTCAGGTCACGACCCATGACCCGTACTGTTGCTCCGCTACGCCAACTGGAGTACACGCGATGAACTGCAGGTAAGCACTGACCATTGTTTCCAGCGTAGCGGGCCCGTTAAAACCCGCCAAAATGGTCAATTTTTGCGCTGTAAATAATTATGGAAATTGGGATAAGCGTGAGAGACATTTAGCCTACTTCAGAATTCCATAAGTGAGGAGAAATGACGTTAGACAGAAGCGAGAGCTGAAGGGACAACAACAGCCAAAGTGCTTGGCGAACATTGGCCGTTTGCTCACTGCATTTCATCAACAGTAAGGCATTATTTTGGTTTTTTCTTGATTCCTTTGGCATCTAAAAAGTTTCAGAAGTGATAAATCTGGCTGTAAAATTTTAAAATCGCCCATGGTTCTCATGTGGGTTTTTACATACAAAAATAAAATGCTTCTGAAGCAAATTTTACAGCCAGATTTATCACTTCTGAGACTTTTTAGATACCAAAGGAATCAAGAAAAAACACAAATAATGCCTTACTGTTGATGAAATGCGGTGAGCAAACGCGATATTTCCCAATATTTTCAATTTTGATATCTTATATTTCAATGTTTGCCAAGCACTTTAGCTGTTGCTGTCCCTTCAGCTCTCGCTTCTCTTTACCTTCATTTCGCTTCACTTTTGGAATTCTGAAGTTGGGTACATGTCTCTCACGCTTACCCCGATTTCCAAAAATTTTTACAGCGCAAAAATTCAACATTTTGGTGGTTTTTAATAGGTGGTGGAAAGTACGCGTTTCGTGCATTAACCGGAAGCTGCGATGTCCTCCAGATGGATTGAGCGGCTCCGTGCGTCAAGCCTTATGACCCAGTGACCTTACGTGCAACCCCCCTATCTAAGAATCCAAAAACTGTAACACAGAGGTTGAGGAACAGCTTCTTCCCAAAACCGTCGGGCTATTGAACACTACCAACTCGAACTAAACTCTGAAGAGTTTCATTAGGGAGTTTGTTTTTGTTTTGCACTACTTTAGGTCTTCTTATTTATTGAACTTCCTTTTTTGATGATTCATTATATTATCTGTTGAGTATTGTATTTGCAAGCCTGTCATGCTGCTGCTGTTGGTAAGAATCTAATTGTTCCGTTTCGGGACATGTGACAATACAATGCTCCTAACCAAAGATAACTCCTCGAGTATCTCTGCTCCTAACCCAATGTTCAATGACCACCAGCAGCAAAGGTCCTATAGCGGAGCCTGTAGAATCTTTCATCAGCAGCCAAGCCGAATTCAAACCAAAGATTCTAGAGCGTTGTTTCAAACCGCCCGCGTTCAGCGACCGGAGGTGACGTGACCCCGGGTCCGCGCTCCTCGTCGGTGGGAGGTCACGTGACTCGCGACGTCCCGTGATTCAGGTGCGGCCGCGGGTGGACGGAGACAGACAGACGGACAGACAGGTGCGTCAGCGGGGGAGAGGGACACACACACACACACACACACACACACACGGGGAGAGAGGGACACACACACACACACACACACACGGGGGAGAGGGACACACACACACACACACACAGAGGGAAAGAGAGACACAGACACACACACAGAGACATGCAGACACACACACACACACACACACAGAGAAAGGGGAGAGACACACACACACACACACACACACACACAGAGTGAGAGAGGGGGGACCGAGCACACACACACACAGGGCGAGAGGGACACACACACACACACACAGAGGGACACACACACACACACACACACACACAGGGAGAGGGAGAGGACACACACACACACACACACACAGGGGAGAGGGACACACACACACACACACAGTGGGGGAGAGGGACACACACACACACACACACACAGGGGGAGGGACACACACACACACACACACACACACACACACACACACACACACACACACACACACACACACACACACACACACACGCACACGCACACGGGGGACACACACACACACACACACATACAGGGGTACAAGGACTCACACACGGACACAGAGGGAAATGGGACCCACACACACACACATTTCCACACACATACACCCCCACACGGGATAGAGGGAGATGGGACACACACACACGGGGGAGAGGGACACACACACACGGGGGAGAGGGACACACACACACACAGGGGAGAGGGACACACACACACACACACACAGGGGAGAGGGACACACACACACACACAGGGGGAGAGGGGACACACACACACACGGGGGAGGGAGAGAGGGGCCAGGGTTAGTTAGAAAGAAGGAAGGAGAAGCGGCGACACCGTCACCACTAAATATCACAGAGGTGCTCCTCTAGTATCTTTGATCACCACCATGTTGGAGGGAGGGTGGGGTGGTGGACAGGGAAGGGAATGGAGGGTAGAGGTGTGGAGAGGAAAGGGGCTGCGGGCTGTAAAAGTGGGAGTCGGGGGCTACAGTGGCTGATCAGGGGTGGGGAAAGGAGGGGGTGGAGGATGGATGGGAACGGGGTGAGGGGAGGTTGGCTGCGGGTGATGTTGTCAGCAGCTGGTGAATGAGACACGGGGGCCATGGGCTATTGTAATGGGGGGCTGCTGTACTGGCCCAAGGTAGGGGAGTTTGTCGGGTCGTGTCCACCCAGATTTGTCACCTTGCGTGGAACAAATTGCCATACTAGGGACAATGAGGTATTCCTGACCCCTTATACGCCCCGCACCCACTCCAAAGAAAGGAGCAAATCTGGGGCTGCCTTTTGCTGTGGTCTGCTGTAATTGTGGCACTCGCAAAGTGTCCGAGACCGGTAAGTACTGTGTGTTGTGAGCAGGTTGCAGAGAAGATTCATTCAGGGTGATGTAGAGAGGCAAGTGAGGAGGGCATGGCAGATGGAATACAATGGACAGGTTACTCCTGGCTAGGTTGTTAGAACCAGGGGCCACGGTCTCAACATAAAGAGTTAGTCATCCAGGTCTGAGATCTGAGAAATCTCTTCACCTAGAGGGTAGGGAATCTGAAAATTTCACTATTGAAGAGGGATATAGAATCTTGATTACCTACCATGTTGAAAACACATTTTTTTGGATATTATTTATCACATTGGGAACCCTCGGACTATCTTTAATTGGATTCTACTGGACTATCTTACACTATACATTATTATGTAACTTTATCCTGTATCAGTACACTGGACAGCTCGATTGTAATTATGTATAGTCTTTCTGCTGACTGGATAGCATGCAACAAAGAGCTTTTCATTATACCTCATTACATGTGACAATAAACTAAAATAAAGGCATGGATTTGGTACCAGAAAGTGGCACTGAACTTAAAATAAACACCATATCCTCCACATTCAAAGATTGGTGCTGAGATGGAAGAATAACCATGATTTTAATGAGGAGCAAAAGTGTTGTAGCCCTTGGAATGTTTCCTGAAGCTGCGGAACCTGAAAGTTTGGCCCAAAAAATCCCTCGGGGTTCTTGCACCTTGTTGCACTTGTTACAGTGTGAGTGTCAAGGATAAGGGTGTAACTTTTACAAAATCTAACAATCGAGTGCACATATTTGTATATTCAAGAGAAAGATCCTGGGGAAAGTGCACATTTTTCCCTGAGGCTAGTTTTCAGAAAACAATTCACTGTTCAATCATTTTTTGGAAATGTATCTGTTCAGTGATTTAGTTAACCACCCAAAATAACATGGGGATGTGGGTGTAATTTGTAATTTGATGTATTTGGTGCATTTAAAGAGTCTTGCCTGATATTTTACAGTTGTTACATAGTGAAGGATAGAGGAAGAAATAAAGTGTGGCAAAATTATATTCCCAGTTCCTCTACATCAAAGCTAAATCAATTATTTTGATCTTCCTAAATGCTTTACTCCATTTTTAAATAATATATTCAAGTGATTAGTTATAGATGTCAAAAAGATGCCCCCAGGTGAAGTGCAAGATACTCGAAAGCTTTGGGATACAATTAATTAAAATTCAGTTTCATAATTATTGCCACCAATAGGGATCAGCCCTAGTTTCTGCAAGCCCCTTATGTAATATATAAACTTACTTCAATAAACTTCCACCTTTAATCACTTGTATGTAATATTGTACCAAATAGTTACACGGAAAAAAGAATTTGGCCAGATTATATTGATGTTAGTATGCTCTCATCAGCATCATCATCATCGGCAGTCACTCGAAACGAGTATGACTGTCCTCTCCTCTCCATAGGGTCGTCTATTTGTGGGTCTTCAGATGTCTGCAGAGGCCGATCCGTGATCCACACACCTTGGTGCAACTGGCGGTGGTTGGTAGTCGTCAAGCCCCCTTCTCTCTCTCCTTACGGTGCTGTCGATTTGTCTCTACGACAGGGCGTAGTTCCATTTTGTGACGTGCAGCTTCTTCCTGCACGGATTTCCTCCAGGAGTGCCTGTCCAGTGCAATGTGCTCCCAGTTGCTTGATGTGACGTGGAATTTCTTCAGACTGTTCTTGATGTTATTCGTGAAGCGTTTCGTTGTCCCGCCTGGGGCTCGCCGACCTTCCTTCAATTGAGAGTACAGGATTTGTTTAGGGAGACGTGTTGGACATGCGGATGACATGGCCAGTCCATCGAAGTCGGTGCTGCATTATTTTGGTGGTGATGCTGGTCATGTTCCCCTCTAAAACGCTGATGTTGGTGCGTTTGTCCTACCAGCTGATCCTCAGAATCTTTCGTAAGGATCTTTGATGGTATTGTTCCAGGGCTCTCAGGTGCCTGCTGTAGATGGTCCATGACTCGGCTCTGTACAACAGGGTGGGGAGGACATCGGCTCTGTAGACCAGCAGTTTTGTTTGATCCTTTAGGTCTCGGTCTTCAAAGACTCTTTTCCTGAATCTGGCATAGGCTTCGCTGGCACAACTGAGGTGATGGTTGTCCTCGTAGTCGATGTCAGCTTTTGAGGAAAGAATGCTGCCAAGGTAGGGGAAGTGGTCAACGTTTTCGAGAGTAGTGTCGGCCACTTTTATAGTGGGATGGGTAGACGGCTGGTTGGGTGGAGGTTGATGTAGGACCTGAGTCTTCTTGATATTTAAGGCTAGGCCCATGGCTCTGTATGCCTTGGCAAAGGCATTCAGGATGCCCTGGAAGGTAGGCAAAAATGCTGAAGAAACTCAGCGGGTGAGGCAGCATCAAACTGAAGAAGAGAGTCTGAAGAAGGGTCTCGACCCGAAACATCACCTATTGAATCTGAAGAAGGGTCTTGACCTGAAACATCACCTATAGCTTCACTCCATAGATGCTGCCTCACCCGCTGAGTTTATCCAGCATTTTTGTCTACCTTCGATTTTTCCAGCATCTGCAGTTCTTTTTTAAACAGGATGCCCTGGATGTCTTCTGCAGAGTGTGCTGCAATGACGCAGTCATCCGGTAACTGAAGCTCCATGATGGCGGTGTTACTGACTTTGCTCTTGGCCTTCAACCTATTAATGTTGAAGAGTCCACCATCAGTTCTGTAGAGGATTGGGATCCCCTGTGGCAGCTCTTCACCGATGAGGTGAAGTATGGCAGCAATGAATACGACAAACAGGGTGGGTGCGATGAAAATTTCCAGTCGATTAGTCAAGCATGATTTCCCTTTCATAAATCCATGTTGACTTAGATTAATCCTTTTACTGCTATCCAAATGCCCCATTATTACCTCTTTAATAATTGACTCCAGCATCTTTCCCCCCACTGAAGACAGGCTAACTGGTCTGTAATTGCCCGTTTTCTCTCTCGCTCCTTTCTTGAAAAGTGGGATAACATTAGCTATCTTCCAATCCACAGGAACTGATCCTGAATCTATTGAAAATTGGAAAATGATCACCAATGCATCCACTATTTCTAGAGCCACTTCCCTGAGGACCCTGGGATGCAGACCATCAGGCCCAGGGGATTTATCATCCTTCAGTCCCATTAGCCTACCCAATACTATTTCTCGCCTAATGAACATTTATTTCAGTTCCTCTACCCCCTTAGATCCTCTGTCCTCCAGTACATCTGGGAGATTGTTTGTGTCTTCCTTAGTGAAGACAGATCCAAAATATCTATTCAACCATATGGTGCAGGAGCTCCAGTCCACCGTCCTTTAAGATCTCAGCTGGGATCCCATCTGGACCGGTGGCCTTATTGTTCTTAAGGCTCTTGATGGCATCTTGAACCTCTGTCATAGTGGGAGGTTCTTCAATGTCATCTCTGATTGGACTCTGGGGGATGCGGTGGGTAATGTCTGGTTCAGTTGTGCTGTCACGGTTGAGGAGTTCCTGGAAGTGCTCTTTTCATCGGGCGTTAATGGACTGATTGTCCTTCAGCAGTTCTTGTCCGTCTTTTGAGCGCAGGGGGATTAAGCCATGTTAGCTTGGACTATAGACGGCCTTAGTAGCGCTGAAAACGCCTCTGGTGTCACCCGAGCCTGCCAGTCTCTGGATTTCCAGAGCCTTATCTGTTGACCAAGAGTTCTTAAGTTCACTCTCCCAGCACTGGACATCTGCCTTGGCACTGGAGTGAGCCGCTCTTTTGGCATTGCAGGTTTCATCATTTTGCCAGGCACAAAAGGCTTTCCTTTTCTTGGAGATGAGCTGTTATATCTCTGTGTCGTTCTCGTCAAACCAGTCCTGGTGTTTTCTGGACTTGCACCCAAGGATGTTTTTACAGGTATCAAGGATGGTGGATTTTTGCCGGCTCCAGTGCCCTTTAATATCTTCAGGATATTCCTGTTGGAGGCTTTCCCTAAGAGAAGCCTGAAACCACTGCTGGGTGGCAGTTTTCTCCAGGCTTTCAAGGTTCAGTCTTGGCCGGATCTGCTTTGTTTGAATCCTCCTCTTCCTCTTGAGTTTGAAGGACTCATGGAGCGGATGAGGCGATGATCTGTCCAACAGTCATCTGCATTGATCATGGCCCTTGTGATGTTCACGTCACGACGGTCCCTTTCTCAGACAATGACATAGTCAATGAGATGCCACTGTTTAGAGTGTGGCTGTCTCCAAGATGCCTTAAGTTTGTTTTTCTGGTGAAAGAGGGTGTTAGTGATGATGAGGTCGTGCTGAGCACATTTGCTGAGAAGCAGAGCTCCATTGGAGTTGATGTTCCCGATGCCTCCTATGGTACCGTTCCAGAGGTGTAGGTCCCGGCTGGCCCTGGCATTGAAGTCTCCTAGGAGAATAATCTTTTCCTCCCTGGGGATTGTAGACAGTGTCTCGTCCAAGCAGGCGTAGAAGGTCTCTTACTTCCTCTTCAGAGTCTAAAGTAGGGGCATAAGCTCTCACAACTGTTGCCATCTGGTTGTTGGCAAGCACCAGACAGATGGTCATGAGATGCTCACTGATTCCCACTGGAAGTTCAGAGAGGTGGCTGATGAGCTGATTCCTGATAGCAAACCCAGCACCATGGATCCTGGGCTCATCAGCAGCTTTTTCTTTCCAGAAGAAAGTGTAGCCACCCTCCTCCTTCAGTAGTCCTTCGTCTGCCCGCCGGGTTTCAGAAAGGGAAGCTATGTCAATCCGGCATCTTCTCAGTTCTCTTGCGATAATCGCAGTTCTCCTCTCTGTTTGCACTATACATCAATGTGCGCACATTCCGTGCTCCATAGTTCATTTCAGGCTATTTTTAGGGCACCTTTTCTAGCCCTTTCCCCAAGTGGGGTGAGCAGAGTGGATCTGAAAGAGGACTGCTCAGTCGTGGGTGCAGCTGCTGAAGGGATCTTCTGCCTCGTTTCAAGAGTCCAGCGACTGAATCTAGCACCCACCGCCTGATGTGCCAGCTCATGACTAGGGGCTTCCAGATCTCACAATCCTGCCCCCGTCGCCACTTGCTGATCGCCATAGGACTTAATCCAGGGTGTTAGGGTGGATTCCCTATATGGAGGACACCTGTGCGTGACTTTGTTTAACGTGGGGAGACTGGTGCACAGACAGCCACCACACGGTTCTTGACAGATCTGGGTCAGGATCCAGTGGCATGAAGTCCAAGACGACCAGAGACCCTTTTCTGCTGCAGCCTTCATCCGCTTTCCCAGCTGTTGTGATGCTCCACTAAAGTGTGCCATCATCCTGCGCCTGTTCCACCGTTGAGGTCTTGGTTGGATTGCTCTTTGTCAGAGACCTCCCCCTCGACCTTACCGCAATTGGTGGCCCTACAGGAGCATAGCTCCAGATGGCATCGCTCTCAGGATCTCAGAACCACACAAGCTTTTCCACCACGACAAGGTGACAATCCATGGAGATTGCTCTATTGTATGATGTACCTTAACTTTGAGTAAAGTTCAATTTTAAGAACATAGTATATTAGTCCCGTTGATAAAGTACCATTCCTTGGAAGGGTCTCGACCTGAAACGTCGCCTATTCCTTCGCTCCAGATGCTGCCTCACCTGCAGAGTTTCTCCAGCATTTTTGTCTACCTTCGATTTTTCCAGCATCTGCAGTTCTTTCTTAAACATTCCTTGTAAATAGATGTTTTCTAGTACTGTACTCCCATGTGGCTGAAGCAATTTAACATCAAATTGAGGACAGTTTCTGCAAACTGGGCTAGTTAATGCAGTTGCTTTGTTATAGTCTGACCTGCTTTTGAATCAATAAACCTTGCCGTTTCCATTCATTAAACGAAGGATACTGATGCTGAGCCAGAACTATTCTAGCTTTTTGTTCATCAGAATTAGTTTCACATTGGAGTAACTTTCAACTGAAAAGCAGATAAATTACAGAGGATGTGAAAATGTTCAAAACACTCAGCAGGTCAGGCAGCATCTATGGAGAGAATTTCTCTCTTCGCAAATGCTAATTGACCTTTTGAGTAGCTTATGCTTTTTCTCTTGTAAGTTGAGATTGAACGTTCAGTCTATATGACAACCACAATTTCAATCTGCCAAGGCATTTTTAAAAAAAGTTATGCAATACCTTTAACTTTTGAAAATTCTTCCGGGTAAATGCAATACAGTTAGAATTGTTGCTCTTCCAGTTTTCGTCTTGGGCAGATTTCAAGGCAACTTGATTGGGCATGGAACTGAATATCTGACTATCGTCTCGCGATTGATTGTGTTTATTGACAATGAGAGACATCGTGTCTTAGATGTATCGCTAAGTTGCGTAACTTTGACTTGTGTAATTTGTGGGCTTACACCCTTAAATTTAGATGAAGGGTTCAAAGTAACACTAGCAAATTTGCAGATGACACAAAGCTGGGTAGCTGTGTGAACTGTGAGGAGGACGCTATGAGAATGCAGGGTGACTTGGACAGGTTGGGTGAGTGGTCAAATGCATGGCAGATGCAGTTTAATGTGGACAAACGTTAGGTTATCCACTTTGGTAGCAGAAACAGGAAGGCAGATTATTATCAGAATGGTGTCAAGGTGGGAAAAGGGGCAGTACAATGGGATCTGGGAGTCCTTGTTCAACAGTCAATGAAAGTAAGCATGCAGGTACAGCAGGCAGTAAAGAAAGCGAATGACATGTTGGCCTTCATAACAAGAGAAGTTGAGTATAGGAGCAAAGAGATCATTCTGCAGTTATACAGGGCCCTAGTGAGACCACACCTGGAGTATTGTGTGCAGTTTTGGTCCCCTAATTTGAGGAAGGACATTCTTGCTATTGAGGGAGTGCAGCGTAGGTTTACAAGGTCAATTCCTGTGATGGCGGAACTGTCATATGCTGAGAGAATGGAGCGGCTGGGCTTGTACACTCTGGAATTTAGAAAGATGAGAGGGGATCTTATTGAAACATATACAATTGTTAAGGGTTTGGATACGCTTTGAGGTAAGAAACATGTTCCCGATGTTGGGGGAGTCCAGAACCAGGGGCCACAGTTTAAGAATATGGGGTAAGCCATTTAGAACGGAGATGCGGAAACACTCTTTCACACAGAGTGGTGAGTCTGTGGAATTCTCTGCCTCAGAGGACGGTGGAGGCCGGTCCTCTGGATACTTTCATGAGAGAGCTAGATAGGGCTCTTAAAGATAGCGGAGTCAGGTGATATGGGGAGAAGGCAGGAAGGGGGTACTGATTGAGGATGATCACCCATGATCACATTGAATGGCGGTGCTGGCTCGAAGGGTCGAATGGCCTTCTCCTGCACCTATTGTCTATTGTCTAAATTTGCACTTGGCTTGTCCAGATGTAAATAACGTAATTCTTAAGTAAAATTTCTGCATTTACACAACATTGAATGGTTAATTAAGAGTTAGTAGATCCAGAGTGTTAATTATTAATAATGTTAAGTATTTTTATGTAAACGTGATTATTTTGTTCGGCAACCTGATATGCATCTGAAAGCCACAGGTAGAAAATAAGTTTTTTTGCTATAGCTTAAAATTCTATTGGCAAAAGTAATTTTTCCCCTCATGCACTTTTTTCACCTTGGGTCAGTAATGTGTAAATTGATACTTGAAATGCAATCTTATCTGCTGAAAAGGTTAGTTTTCATATTGACCTAAGATTGAATTTATTTTGAGATTGAACTAAGATTGACAATCTTTCCCTGCAGTGATTTTTTTTCATTACGATGCGGTTGGTTATTCTTGACAACTATGACAAGGCCAGTGAATGGGCAGCAAGTTACATTTGCAATTCCATTGTTCGATTCAAGCCAGGCCCAGATCGATACTTTACGCTGGGTTTGCCCACAGGTATGTATTTCTTTTGCAACAACCTGAAATTATTTTATGGTTAACTGATAGTTTATGATGAAGTATTAGGACCCAAGTAGTAACTGCTTCCCTTTCTACAAATGCTACCTGATGTGCTGAGTGCTTCTGGCATTTTTTTATAATTACATTCATCTTATCTGAGTTCCTCTTCAACCATTTTGGCTCCTATCAGCTGCTGCCTCAAGATTTATCCACTGTCTCAAGACTTAATTTATCTGCATGTGCTAACTTGTAGTCACTCTTTGTTTCTCCTTTAGGTTGTTGATTAACCCTTAGGTTGTTGATTAAGCCTGCAAGGTCACAAATAGTCTGTTGCAATTTCAGATAGGTCTTGGCAGAGGGTTGTAGCCAATAGGAAGGTTATAGTCCTACAAGCATGGAATTTAATGGGATAAATACCAACTAGAAGGATATGATTGGACTAAAGAAGGTAGTGTGGAAATTGGCAATGTAATGAGATCTAGGGAATTTTAATTAGGAATATTGCTTTCTTGGAAAAGAGATAGTTGAATGGTGATTTACGTAAGGTGCACAAAGTTGAGTTGATGAATATGAAAGACCTATTTAGCTTAATGAAATCAAAAACCAGGGAGCACAGATTTGAGCTATTTTGCAGAGGAAGTAAAGTGGATTGGCAAAATAGTTACTCGGGGTGTAAGAACATTCAACTTGTAAAAATAGTAGCATCACAAATCTTAATTGCGTTCAAGGTACTTGGAAGTATTACAGTTTACAAAAAAGTGTATTTCTCTTGATCATTCTTTTTCACAAGCATCGATGCATTGGTCCAAATGACTAGCCCCGTGTCATAAATTTCTGAAGTAGAATTCTATAATTAGCTAATAGTACAGAAATTAATCATCATATCTAGCAGTGGGCAATGCTGTTCGAATTCTAAAATATGTTTGAACATTGTTTATCTTCATTTTGATATTGCACTTTGTTTCTAAGCTACTATCTACATTTATAATTACAAGTGGTAATTAGTTGGCAGTCACACAAATAGACAACATGAACCAAGTGTCTGATATAGAACCTGTGTTTACCATTTAAGAAGGCAACAATGTTCAAAGGAATTCAGGTTTTGATTATTCCTGCACCCTCCAGATAGAGATAAAAGCCAGCTGTGCGTGTTTGCCTAGTTTTCACTTGAATTATATGAATTAAATAGTTATTTCTCTCTTAAGTTGCACTTAGAATTGAATGCGCTTGCAGTTTATGTTTGTTTAGAGGTACAGTGCAGAAACAGGCTCAATGGCCCACCAAGTCTACACTGATCAGCAATCCCTGCACATTAATACTATCCTACACACACTAGGGACAATTTACACTTATACCAAGCCAATTAACCTTCAAACCTGAACGTCTTTGGCATATGGGAGGAAACCGAAGATCTCGGAGAAAACCCACGCGGTCACATGGAGAACGTACAAACTCTGTGCAGACAACACCAGTAGTCGGGATCGAACCCGGGTCTCAAGCACTGCAAGCGCTGTAAGGTAGCAACTCTACCGCTGTGCTGCCCGATATTTATATCCCCTATATTCTCTAGTTAATTGTAAAGTTGCTATAATAAACCTTTTGGTTATTAGTAATGCATAACAAATGCTAACATGAAGTTTAAATGTAAATTAGGCGTTTAATTATACTTCCAGGGAGCACACCTTCTGGATGTTATGGAAAGTTGATTGAATATTATAAAAAAGGCCATCTCTCGTTTAAATATGTGAAGACATTTAACATGGATGAATATGTTGGTGAGTTGCTTAGATTTAAATTCAACAATGTGAAATGAGTTTGTCAGTATTTCAGCAGAATCAAATATTGAGTTTGAAACTGTTTTCAGTAATTTTTTTTTAGTTTTGTATGTAACATGTACACACAATCAAACCACAATAGAAAGATTGTACGGGAAACCATTAGTCTGAAATTCAATATTCAGTAATTGTTCCAAATTTCATACTACTTCACTGGTCTTCAATGAATGCAGATGCATCATTGTCCACTCTCTCCACTATTGTCCATGGACCCAAAAAGACAAGGATTACTGGTCTTACTCACTACAGGCCTGTCATACTGACGTCTGTAGTAATGCAGACCCTTGAATGACTTGTGCTGGCCCAGCTGAAAAATACCACAAACCCCCTGTCAGACCCTCTGCAGTTTGCATACCGGAAATTGAAAGCTGCTTGTCAACCTAGGCCTGCACTTCATCCTCCAGCACCTAGACCGCCAGGGGACCTATGCAAGGATTTTGTTTGTGGATTTTAGCTCTGCATTCAACACCATTGTGCCAGAGCTACTACACTCCAAACTCAGATTCAGATTCAGATTCAATTTTAATTGTCATTGTCAGTGTACAGTACAGAGACAACGAAATGCATTTAGCATCTCCCTGGAAGAGCGACATAGCAAATGATTTGAATAAATAATAATAAGTGTCCGGGGGGGGGAATGGTGATTGGCAGTCACCGAGGTACGTTGTTGAGTAGAGTGACAGCCGCCGGGAAGAAGCTGTTGCTCGACCTGCTGGTTCGGCAACGGAGAGACCTGTAGCGCCTCCCGGATGGTAGGAGGGTAAACAGTCCATGGTTGGGGTGAGAGCAGTCCTTGGCGATGCTGAGCACCCTCCGCAGACAGCGCTTGTTTTGGACAGACTCAATGGAGGGGAGCGAGGAACTGGTGATGCGTTGGGCAATTTTCACCACCCTCTGCAATGCCTTCTGGTCGGAGACAGCAGTTGCCATACCATACTGTGATGCAGTTGGTAAGGATGCTCTCGATGGTGCAGCGGTAGAAGTTCACCAGGATCTGAGGAGACAGATGGACCTCCTTCAGTCTCCTCAGGAAGAAGAGACGCTGATGAGCCTTCTTGATCAGAGTAGAGGTATTGTGGGTCCAAGAGAGGTCATCGGAGATGTTGACTCCCAGGAACCTGAAGCTAGAAACACGTTTCACCTCCGTCCCGTTAATGTGGATGGGGGTGTGCGTGCTGCCTCTGGACTTCCTGAAGTCTACAATGAGCTCCTTGGTCTTCTTGGAGTTAAGGGCCAGGTTGTTGTCAGCGCACCATGCTGCTAAGTGCTGGACCTCCTCCCTGTAGGCCAGCTCATCGTTGTTGCTGATGAGGCCAATCACCGTTGTATCATCTGCATACTTGAGGATGGTGTTAGTACCATGTACAGGTGTGCCGTCATAGGTGAAGAGGGAGTAGAGGAGGGGGCTCAGCACACAGCCCTGTGGAACGCCAGTGTTCAGGGTGAGGGTTGAAGAGGTGTGCTTGTCTAACCTCACAGACTGGGGTCTGTTGGTTAGAAAGTCCAGTATCCAGTTGCAGAGGGAGGGGTCGATGCCCAGGTTACCGAGTTTGGTGATCAGTTTTGATGGTATAATGGTGTTGAATGCTGAGCTGTAATCGATGAACAGCATTCTTACGTAAGTGTCTCTGTTGTCGAGGTGGGAGAGGGCGGAGTGAAGTGCCGTTGAGATGGCATCCTCCGTACTCCTGTTCTTGCGATCATTGGTTGCCCTCTCCCCTCCCTGATGGATATCTACACCTCCCGCTGCCTTAGCAGGGCAAAGAAGATCATCAAAGACTGCTCCCATCCTGCGTTTGGACTGTTCGACCTGCTGCCCTCTGGAAGGCGCTATAGGTGCATCAAATCCAGGACAAATAGACTCAGAAATAGTTGCTTTCCGAAAATTATAACTACTCTTAATTCAAATTCACACATGCACTGACTTCACAGCCCAACACCCGGACTTCCATCTGTATATATGTATATAGCGACGCAGAATTGTGCACCTATCCCCCCCTCCCACCCGCCCCCCCCCTTCTCCCTTCTGTTTTTGTTTTTCTGTTTCTTGTTTTTTGTACTAAATTATATGTATGCACTGAGTACGAGCAGCTTTCAATTTCACTGTACATGTATAGTGACAATAAATGGCATATCATAGCATATCATATCATAGGCAAACTGATAGGGATCCAGTGTGGGGAGTAGGCAGCTTTTGAGGTGTGCCAGGACCAGCCTCTCGAAGCACTTGGTGATGATGGGGGTAAGTGCAACTGGGCGGAAGTCGTTGAGGCTTGCCGCAGTGGAGTGTTTTGGCACTGGCATGATGGAGGTGGTTTTAAGGCAAGTGGGGACAACTGCTTGGGCAAGTGACAGGTTGAAGATGTCAGTCCAGACGTCTGTCAGCTGCGCAGCACAGGCCCTGAGCACGCGCCCGGGGATGCCGTCAGGGCCAGCAGCCTTACGTGTATTAGTCCTACACAGTGCCACGTATACGTGGCATGAGGATATATGAGGATATGACATGGTCATCACACGCCTCAGCACTGGTGAGTAAGGCAAGGCAGCGCCTTTACCACCTCAGGCAATTGACGAAATTCAGAGTGTCTCCGAGGATCCTCCAGTGCTTCTACGCAAACAAAATCATGAGAGACCTCTTCCACCCCTGCAACGGACTGTTCCAGCCGCTACGGTCAGGCAAACGCCTCCGTTGCCTTGCAGTGAGAACGGAGAGGTTGAGAAGGAGTTTCTTCCCAGAGGCAATTCGGACTGTAAACGCCCATCTCACCAGGGACTAACTCTACAGAACGTTTTTTCCTTCTATTATTTATTATGTAAAAGAATATGTGTGTTATGATTGTGTTTATAATTTGTTTGGTTGTTTTGTTGTTTGTCTTTTGCACAAAAGTCCGCGAGCATTGCCACTTTCATTTCACTGCACATCTCGTATGTGTATGTGACAAATAAACTTGACTTGACTTGACGTCGTAGGGGGTGAGTGTGAGGGGTTGGTGATCGGCAGGTAGAACAGCCTTGATGGCTGTCTAGATTGTCCCTGTCGAAGCGGCCATAGAAGTGATTAAGCTCCTCAAGGAAGGAGGCGTCGCTGGATGAGGGGGTGGTGTTGGAGGGTCTGTAGTCCGTGATGGCCTGGATGCCTTGCCACATGCGTCGGGGGCCGGAGTTGTTGTTGAAGTGCTCCTCAATCCTGAGCTTATGGCAGTGCTTGGCCTTCCTGATGCCCCTCTTCAGGTTAGCCCTGGATGAACTGTAGGCTCGAGCATCGCCTGACCTGAAAGCGGTGTCCCGTGCTTTCAGCAGTAGCCTGACCTCGCTGTTCATCCATGGCTTCTGACTCGGGGATATGGTCACCTGTTTGAGGGAGGTGACACTATTGATGGTGGACTTTATAAAGTCCAGAACAGAGGATGTGTAGGAATCAATGTCCGTGTGGGAGTCAAGGATGGCCTGGGCTGCAAATGCCTTCCAGTCAGTGTTTCCAAAACACTGCTGAAGTGTGAAGTCCGCTTCCTCTGACCAGACTTTAACTGTCCTCACAGTTGGTTTAACCCGTCTAATGAGTGGGGAGTACTTAGGGAGCAGGAACAATGAGACGTGATCAGACTGACCAAGGTGGGGGAGGGGGATGGCTTTGTAAGCTTCAGCCATGTTGGTGTAGACTTTGTCCAGTGTCTTGTCTACTCTAGTGGGGAAGGATACATGTTGGTGGAATTTGGGGAGTACAGTCTTCAGGTTAGAGTGATTGAAGTCACCCGCAACAATGAAGGCTGCCTCGGGGTTGTGCGTCTGTTGATTGCTAATGGCAGTATGCAGCTCTTTCATTGCAAGCTTGGCATTAGCATCAGGAGGGATATAGGCTGCAGTCACAACAGTGGAGGTGAACTCTCTGGGCAGATAGAACGGTCTGCATCTAACCAAGAGGAACTCAAGGTTAGCTGAGCAGTGACTCTCGATGATGGTGGAGTCCGTGCACCATGCTTTGTTTACATAAATGCACAGGCCCCCACCTCTGGTCTTCCCGGAGTCTGATGTCCTGTCCGCTCGGAGTCTGTTGACTGTGCCTGAACCCCTCTGTCAGTGGATCACCAACTTCCTGACAGACAGGAAGCAGCATGTGAGGCTGGGAAAGCACATCTTGGACCCGCAGACCCTCAGCATAGGAGCACCGCAAGGCTGGGTACACTCCCCTCTCCTTTACTCTCTCTACACCTACGACTGCATCTCCACAAACTCCTCTGACAAGCTTCTCAAGTTTGCGGATGACACAACCCTTCTTAAAACCTGATTGGACTGATCCATGATGGGGAGGAATCTACCTTCAGACAGGAAGTGACAAAGCTGGCCTTCGTAATAACCTGGAGCTCAATGCTTAAGACAGTGGAATTAATAGTAGATTAGAAGAGCCCCCCCCCCCCCCCCCCGGCCATCATAGAGTCTGTCCTCAACTGCTCCATCATGGTCTGGTTTGGCTCAACCACCAAGCACGACATCCAGAGGCTGCAGCATATCGTTCGATCAGCTGAGAAGGTTGTTAACTACAACCTTCGCCTTCCATTGATGAACTGTACATTGCAAGGGCCAGGAAGCGAGCGGGTAAGATCATCTCTCTCCCCTCTCACCCTGGCCACAAGCTCTTTGAAGCACTTCCCTCTGGAAGGCAACTCCGATAGAAAAATAAATTAATATTCTGTATTTCAAATTTTCTGTGTTTGGAAATACTATTTATAGGCTGACACTTTTAGCTTCAGCATAAATTTTCAATCCTGGCATTTTTTGGGTTAGTGGCTGAAGTCCTTGAACAGATAAAAGTAATATTTAATAGATGATGAAAAGCATGAATAATGTAGCTGTCCTGGAATAAAGTGAGGATCGTTCTGGGGGTTGGGGGGAGGGAGTGGAACTGGACATGAATGTAAATAGTTACCTTTTCCTCTATGTAATTTGACATTTGTCTGAAATTGTCTATAATTGATCTTTGTCTCATCTCTTCTAATGTTTGTAATCTCCTACCAATGTTTATTGTTGCACAATGGTTTTGGTGTGAAACAAATTCTGGTTAATGCTTTTGAACTTTTCAATTGAATGGGGCCAGTATGAGATTAAAATAAGATTCAGATTAGATTAGTTTATGTTCACATGTGCAGTGTGCAATGAAGCTCCAATTAAACAGGATGCATACAACAATGGTGAACAGGAGCAAATACAAAGTGCAAAGATTGTAGTAATCTAAAGCAAGTGAATATAAAAGTACAATATATGAATAATAGGGGGTGTGAATGAGGCGGTTGATTTAAGCGTTTGATAGCAGTGGGAAAGAAGCTATTCTTCAGTGACATCGGGTTTTTCAGAAGGTAAAAGAAAAAGGGAATGACTGGTGGCAGCAAGCATTTGACAAGGTTCTGCATTGTGGGCTGCTCTGGAAGGTTAATATTTAATTTTTAATCTCATGGGATCCAAGGAGAGAGCTGGATGGATAGAAAATTGGCTTCATGGAAGGAAGTAGAGGGTGATGGTGGAAGTTTGTGTCTTGAACTGGAGGCCTGTAGCTAGTGGTGTGCCTCGGGGTTTGGTACTGGGCTCGTTACTGTTTGTCATCTACATCAATGATTTGAATGAGAATATATACGGCAAGATTAGCAATTTTGCAGATGATACCAAAGTGGGTGGGATTTGCAGATAGTGAAGATGCTTGTAAAAAATTGCAGCAGGATCTTGATCAATTGGCCAGGGGGGCTGAGGAATGGTTGATGGGATTTAATACAGAGAAATGTGAGGTGGTGCATTTTGGGAAGTCTAACATGGGCATGACCTACACATTGAATGGTAGGGTTCTGGGGAGTGTTGTAGAGCAGAGGGATGGTTCCTTGAAGATGGAGTCGCAGGTAGGTCAGGTGGTCAATAAGGCGTTTGGCACATCAGTCAGAGTATTGAGTTTAGAAGTTGGGAGGTTATGTTGTAGTTGTTGAGGCCACATTTAGAGTATTGTGTTCAGTTCTGTTACAGGAAAGATGGTGTCAAGCTGGACAGGGTACAGTGAAGATTAACAAATATGTTCCAGGACAAGAGGGTCTGAGCTATAGGGAGAGGTTGAGCAGGCTATGACTATTCCTGGGAGTGCAATAGGATGAGGGGTGAGCTTATTGAGATGCATAAAATCATGAGAGGAATAGATCGGGTATCTGCACAGTATCTTGCCCAGAGTTGGTGAATCGAGGACATAGATTTAAGGTGAAGGGGAAAAGATTTACTAGGAATCTGAGGGGTTACTATTTCACACAAAGGGTGGTGGGTGGACAAGCCGCCAGAGGAGGGACTATCCCAACAGTCGGTGGGGGCGCTGCGAGATGGCTGCCCTGCCAGCAGCGTGTTAGTCATTTCTACTGTTTAGTTTTTTTAGTATGTCCAAATGTTTGTTTTAATGTCTCTCGGTGTGTCTTGTGTCGGGGTGGTGTGAGGGGGGGGGACCGCTTTTGGTCGCCCTCTCCACAGAGAGGCAATTTTTTTTCCATGTCGTCTCCCTCGCGGCCTAACAACAAGGATTGGTGCGGCCTTTCCAGGAGTCGGGGCCCAGAGCTTCAACAGCGGGCGCAGCGTGAACTTCTCATCGCAGAGCGGGTGAGCCCTCGCCGGGGGTCACCAGAATGGAGTGCTCTGATCGCAGGCCCGCCGACTGTTACATCCTGAAGCCGCGGTCTGCGGAGTCTGGGATCCCTCGTTGGGGACTCCGGAGAAGAGCTGTGCCCGCCGGCCCGCGGCCTGCGATGCTTCTAACCGCGGCGGGGACTTAGATCTTCGACTGCCGGCCTACGGCCTACATCATCTTGAAGCCCTGGTAGGGAAGCACCGATTCGGGACTTACCTTGCCTGTACATCTGGCCGCCCGCAGCGGCGATTGCGGAGGTTTGTGGTCCCGACCATGGGGAAAAATAGAGGAGGTCTGACTGAACTTTGTACCTTCCTCCACAGTGATGAATGCTGTGGTGGATGTTTTTATGTTGCATTTTTATTGTGTATTGTGTGTTCTTTTTTATTGTACCGCTGCTGGCAAGTTCATTTCACTGCACTTGTATGTCACTTTCATTGTGTATGTAACAAATAAATCTGACTATTGACTATTGAACATTAAGAAACAGTTAAGACATGGATAGGATAGGTTTGGAGGGATATGGACCAAATGCAGGCAGGTGGGACTAGTGTATCTGGGATATGTTGGCTGGTTTGGGCAAGTTGGGCCAACGTGCCTATTTCCACTCTATCCCTCTATGACTTTATGGCAGACATCCTTGATAATGTAACACACCATGAAGATGGACTAGATGCAAGGAATTGATAATGGACAGGTGTGTTCACCACTCTCTGCAGGCTTAGGCAGTCAGGCAGAGCAGTTTCTACCCCTGGTTCAGAAGTACCCCATCAGAATACTTTCTATAGTGTATCTGTAGTAGTTTGCCAAAATTCTTGTGCATATACCAAATCTTCTCAAAAGCCTGAAATGTGCTTTCTTGATCACTGCCTCAATGTGAAGGACCAGAACTGATTGCTGTTAATAAGGATGCCATGCAACACAGCTGTTAACCATCTTTACAGCAGGCACAAACCTCATCACAACTCCATTGATGAGTACAGGGCTGCGTTTAATTCCAAACTTCCGTAGGTCAACAGCTAACTCTTTTGTATTGCCTTTGTGAAGGGCTAGGTTGTTTTCTTGATACCATGACACAAGGTTCTCGATCTCTTTCCTGTTTGTGTCTTGTTGTTGATCCAGCTTATAAGTAGTGTTATTGGTGAACTGAAAGATTGAATGAGCTTGTACTTGGCCACACACATGGGTGTACGTAGTTGAGCATAGGGGTGAGCACACGACCCTGAGGAGTATCAGTGTTGAGGATTAGCATTGAGGAAACTTTATTATAACTAATTCTAACCAACTGAGGTCTGCCTGTCAGGAAATCCAAAAGCCAGTTGCAGATAAAGGCTCCCAGCGTTTAAATATCTTCTGTATATTAAAGCTTTAATTCAGTTTCATCAGTTCTGTTAGTTACGGGAAAAAGGGAAAAAAGGGAAAAATTATTTTGGGAATCATCTGTTAGAATTTCAGTTTTTATAAAAACTGACCTACAAAGTTGTAGTTGGAGCATGAATTCTACTCGAACAAATAACATTCTTTCCAATATTGTCTAATTTAGCATCAGCTCTGTACGGTATATTCTGAAGTGTAGGGCTAATGTATAGTAACAAATGGTGCTGAAGAAAGCTTTAGTGACTGAAAGCTTCAGTGCTGTACCTTTGTTATTTAGTTTCAACAGTTTGCTTGCAGTCATTCAGAATTTAACATTGTGATTCATTTTAGGTTTAAAATCTCTTTTTATCTTGCTGTTTAGCACTTCCAAGAGATCATCCAGAAAGTTACCATTCGTATATGTGGAATACTTTTTTTAAACACATTGACATAGATCCAAATAATACTCATATTCTTGACGGTAATGCACCAGATCTGCAGGCAGAGTGTGATGTATTTGAGAAGAAGATTGCTGATGCTGGAGGGATTCAGCTCTTTGTCGGAGGTACATTTTGTGTTCTTTTAAAGTGTAATAATTCTATATGTATGCCACAAAATGTACAAATTAAACTAAAAACATGTTACTGAGAAATAAGGTGCCCAATGCTTTTAAATTGTACTCTAAGGCAGTCAAACCTTTTGGACGCAAGAATGTTGATGTTTTATTCTATAACTAAACTGTAATGCAATGTCATTTCATTGTGCTGCAACATTGTTCAAACATTGTCCGACGCCATTATGTAAAGCTTACATTTTTTTTGGAAATGTGCAATTTACTAAGTTGGCCCTTTTTTTAGGTTATTTTTAAACTTGAGTAGGAATTTAAATGTACTTTACTTGGGAAATGGCTCCATGAATTAGTGATTATATACAAAACACCTCCTCTTTTCTGCCTCAATTGGAAAACCTGCTAATTGGAAATTTGCTGGTAGACAAAAATGCTGGATAAAACAGCGGGTGAGGCAGCATCTATGGAGTGAAGGAATAGGCGACGTTACGGGTCCAGACCCTTCTTCAGAATTGGAAATTTGCTAATGATTTTCAAATTATCATCCAGTAACATTTAGATAAGAGAGAAAACTGGTGTTATGTTTCAAATGATCAAATTTGAACATTTTTTTATGGTAATGGTGAATTGATATTTTCAGTAATTTGTAAAATTAGGCAGCCCAGATTAAACACAGTTTTTCACTTTTTAGTTGGACACTACTTTAGTTGTATATTTATTAATTAATGCCCATTTTAATTTTAGCGTCAGTTTAAACATTGTTAAAGTTTCATCTCGCAGGCAGAAATGTTGTTATCTAAAGTAGTGCATTTTCACCAAGTATTTGTGTGCCAGAATATATCACCCCAAATTGCCTCTCCACGTAGGGTATAAAGTTTAAAGGCATTTTTCCTTATCTATATTACTAAAAGTCTGATCTTTACCGCTTTTGGCTCGCTGTAGCGTGATTTCCGAGAGAACGCCGCCACCCACGGCCGTCATTTTTGGCCACCTCGCTCTGAGCCCCCCTCCCCTTCCGGGACCGGAGGATTTTTCCCATCGATGAAAAATCTGAGATATTAATGTTTTTAAATAATTTGCCATTCTCTCTGCTGCCCCTGCTGGAGGGAGGGGGAGAGACTATAAAACCAGGAAGTGGTGTGCCTCACTCAGTCTCTGCAAGATGGAGGAAGCCAGAGGTTAACATCTCTCTGAGCTCTGAATAACACTGAACACATGTCTACTCAACTGTGAGTGCCCTTAATGTGGTTTGAAAATAAAAATATGGTTGGGTTGAAGTAAAATTGCACTGCTAATGATTGTTTGGGTTGAAGTAAAAATGCATTGCTAATGGCTCTTTGGGTTGAAGTAAAAATGCACTGCTAATGGCTGTTCGGGTTGAAGTAAAAATGCACTGCTAATGCTCTTTGGGTTGAAGTAAAAATGCACTGCTAATGGTTGTTTGGGTTGAAGTAAAAATGCACTGCAAATGGTTGTTTGGGTTGAAGTAAAAATGCACTGCAAATGGTTGTTTGGGTTGAAGTAAAAATGCACTGCAAATGGTATTTTGGCTAAATTTGACAACTTCCAGTTTGCACTATATTGATTTTAGGTAAACCGCTACCACTTATAGCTGTGATTTTTGCCCGTCTTACTCAGTCCCCCTCCGCCGATCAGGTGCAGAGGATTCTTCCCATCAATGAAAAATAAAAGATGAGAATCTCTCTCCTCAAAATCACGCCATGAAGGCCACACCTTTTCCGGTGGAAGGGGGAGGAATTATAAAAACCCGGAAGTGTGGGTGTGGCTCAGTCTCTGTATGATGAGGGAGGGAGAGGTCACAACTCTGTCTGAGCTGTGAATCAACTGAACACACTGAATGTCTACTGAACTGTGAGTGTGGTGTTTTGTGTGGTTTTATGGTAGTTTCACCGTGCTTGAAATGGTATGAAACTGCATTTGAATGTGGTGGCCTTGCACCCTGCATGAAATGGCATGACACTGCATTTGAATGTGGTGTTGTTGCACAATGCATGAAATGGTATGAAACTGTATTTGAATTTGGTGGCTTTGCACCCTCCTTGAATGATATGAAACTGCACTTGAATTTGGTGGCCTTGCACCCTGCTCGAAGAGGTAAGAAACTGCACTTGAATCTTGTGGCCTCGCACCCTGCTTGAAATGGTAGGAAGCTGGATTTGAATTTGGTGGCCTTGCACTCTGCTTGAAATGGAATTTCAAGGAATAGCCGTGAGTCAACTGCCAGCCCACCAGCCGTGAGTGAGCTGCCAGCACATCAGGCTTGAGGGACTGAGCTGCCACTCCCAAGAATCCATTTGGCCCACAATGTCCATACTAGCTCTCTGGAGACCAGTAGTCCCTGCAGCCAACAACACCCATACCAACTCTCCAGAAAGCCCCCCTCCCCACCCCCACTGGCCACCAATATTGGAATTGGTGGAGAGCTGGAATATTGCGTTGGGGGACCAGCCCTCCTGTGTGAACATGGGACCCAACGGGTCCCACTTAGTCTAGTATGTTATAGTTCTAAATGGTAATTAGCTAAAAGTCTACATTTTGTTTAATTATTAAGAATATTATTAATGCATGGAAGGTTTATAACTTTATTTTAGCTAAACATTTTTAAATACATGTGTACGTTGATTTGCTATTCAGGCTGTTGTTTGTAAAATATGTTTACGTTTTCTTACTAGGCATTGGTCCTGATGGACATATCGCTTTCAATGAACCTGGATCCAGCCTAGTGTCAAGAACAAGGGTGAAAACATTAGCAAAAGAAACCATTCTTGCTAATGCCCGATTTTTTGATGGCGATCTGAAAAAAGTGCCTCACATGGCATTAACTGTTGGTGTTGGAACAGTGATGGATGCTAAAGAGGTAATATTTAAATCTGAAAACAATGCAGAATTTTGTGCTTCTTGAAGATCTGGATTGGGGAAGAAAGTGGACAGATGTGATTTGCATCCTATATTTTATGGTAACTAAAAGTTGTCCTTAAGCCACACTTCGATTCGTTCAACGGTATGAATTACCAATGTGGTTTAAGATATGCATATTCAGATATTTATTTGAAAAATAGAAACTAATTTAATTGTTGAAAAATTCAGTCCACATTTATTGTTCAAATCCTATATTTTGCTGTTAATACCAGTTTCTTGATAAAGATGTATAAGATTGAACTAACTTAGTTTTGAAACTTATTTTTATAGGTAATGATTCTCATCACAGGAGCGCACAAAGCATTTGCATTGTACAAGGCAATAGAAGAGGGAGTCAATCATATGTGGACAGTTTCTGCATTCCAGCAACATCCACGTACAACCTTTGTTTGTGATGAAGATGCTACTTTGGAGCTTAAAGTTAAAACTGTGAAATATTTCCAAGGTAGGTAAAATGCTTAAAATACAGGATAAAAAAAAATAACAGCAGGTTGTGATTGAGGCTGGGCATGGGGGAAGTGGGGCCAGGGTTTCATTTTATTTTGGTATTGAGTTTTATAATTAGTGTCTTGTGGATGAGTACTGAAGAAGCGAGTGAACTCCTTCATGATGCTGTTGATAAAACATGAGCATGAGGCTTGACTGCTCAACTTATTCAGTGCAATGATTATTCCAAGTAAACACAATTATTTTTTATGAAACTTCATATAAGCACCACTTTAATGTTTTTCAAATCTAGAAATATGTTGAACCTATTCATGTGACCATTTTTTTGAACAGGGAATTCATTGTGCTGTTCCTATGCAAACTTAAATGTATCATGTTTAAAATGGCCATTTAATTAAAATTGTTTTTTCTCTGTTCTAATATAAACCAAGCCTCAACATAAAATTGTATTGTTTGCGTGATTTTGTTGAATCGTGTAAGTATTGATCAAAACAGCTGTCATAATCTACTCCATTATTAGAATGATTCTTCCTCAATATGATCGCATCATGCTTTCACTAACTTAAAAGGTTTATTTGGTGCTGTGCCATGCAAATTGTTTGATTTGCCCTTTTTCCTGTCAATGGTAGTACTTTGTGTTGCTAGTTATTTTTATAAGGTGACGTGCTTTAATGGAGGATTATGCATTTAATGTATCCTTGTGTGATTTTGGAGTCCTGCCAACTAATGAAACATTTATTTCTTAGGTTTAATGCATGTGCACAATAAACTTGTGGAACCATTGCACAGTATGAAAAGTTACAGCGATTGAAGAAACTAAAATGAGAAAACTTCCCATCATGTTCAGCTGACCAGAACTTGAAAAGGGCATTGCTAAATTGAGTTCTATGCAACTTTTTTATTGACAAACTCATGTTAATTAAGCAAAATGATTGTGCTGGAGTAACTTTGAAATTCCTTTTGCATATTCAGTGTTCTTTTTTCCTGACCTATATATTTTTTTGTACTCTGATCATTAACCATGAATATTTAGTTGTTTATAACGAAGTCTTACAACCAGTGTAGAAGGGGAAAAATAAATGGATCATGGGAATCATCTGCAGGCAGTCTTCAGGTTCCTTCTTCTCTGAACCACTTTCCCCGTATAAGGAGATCCAGCACTCTTGATTTTTTTTAATGTTTGGGAAAATTTACGCTTCAGATTTCCGTAAGTCAGGTAACCCAGGCAACCATTGTACTTGCGAGATAATGGCCATTCCAAAACATAATTTAAATAAACATTCCAAATTGGCGGTGATCTCTCTTACCTCAGCTTGTTTTCTCACATTCAGTAACTTGGGACACATACACATTGAAAGACCATTTTGCTGAAATATTTACTGGAGGTTTTGTTTATTCCAGGTTCCTTGGCATCTTTAGAAATATTCAGTTACTTGCATCTACTACATGAACTTTAGAAGTGATATTATCAAATTTATAACGCGCACCAATTGTTTTGTTTCACAATCTAAGCAACCCAAGGAACAAATGCAGTTTGTTTTTTGTTACTGCCTCCTTCACCTATTACAATGTGGCACACTGCAATTGTTGGAGTATATTGAAATTAATAATGACATGAAAAGTTACAAATTTAAGATTTAGTTAAGTGACTCAACATCTATTTTACAAGCCAGATGAAGAAACTTCGAACTGCAGATGCTGGTTTACAAAAAAGACAGTGCAGGAGTAAATCATCGGATCAGGCAACGGCTCTGGAGAACATGGATAGGTGATGTTTTGGATCGGTTTGAAGAAGGGTCCCAACTTGAAACATCCCTATCCATGTTCTCCAGCGATGCTGCCTGACCCCTTGAGTTACTCCAGCACTTTTTTTTAATTTTACAAGCCAAATGGAAACCATATAACGGTTAATTTCTGTTATAGATTTCCTGTTGCACTTTTAATGCTTTATATTATTTCACTGCTCCATTTGTCTTGACATTGTAATAACCAATTGTTTGCTTTACTTTATATTTGTAGTGCTAGAGTGCAATTAATGGACCATCTTATGTTATTGTAATAATCATGGGAATTAGTGGAAGAAAAACATAAATGTGATTCTATTTCAATCGACTGGAAACATTTCAGAAAATGGCAATGGCATCAGAGTTATTACTAGCTTAAATGTTTACCTGCTAAAGTATTATGTATGGATCATTTCAGAAAACCTAATATAGGATATTTTCGCACACTTGAGCTTTAAATTGAATTTGATAGATGCTTGATTCCCTAAAGATGCATAAATTGTACATAATACAAATGTTTGCTGCACTAAATACTGCTTCATGTTATTGTGGATCTGAATGTTAAACTTTTTGTATTAGCACCTTTCCTCGATGACAAACTTGTGCATTAATATGCAGCATCTTATCTTTATGCCTTAATCTAAATTACCTTAACTGATTTATGTATACTCAATAAAGGCGTTTTAATAACATTTGTATTGTTATTGTACAAATTTCAATTCTTGAGAGAAAAAGACTTGAAAGTGAATGGCATGTCATGAAGACAGTCCGCATTACAGTTGAAGTGCTAGATATTCTAAAAAAATATGAAGTTGGAGTAACTCAGCTGGTCTGACTGCATCTCTGGAGAAAAGGAATAGTTGACGTTTTGTGTCGAGACCTTAAAACCCCTGACTAATGAAGGGAAGTGTGCCTAATGTTGCCTTCACTGTGTACCTGTGCCAGCACTTTTAGGGAACAAGGTGCCTGTATTCATAGATCTCTGTTGTACAACCCTCTGACTCCTACCAAGCCAATTTGTATCCAATTGGTGAACTCACCCTGCATACCATGCCATCTAATGTTCTGGAGGGGCCTACCTTGTCAAAGGCCTTGCTGAAGGTGATATAGAATCAGAATCAGATTTTATTCGCCATGTACGTTTTGCAATATATGAGGAATTTCATTGGCCAGGTCAGTCATACAATTAAAAGCAACAGATTCAAAAACACATTTTTAACATGAACATCCACCACAGTGACTCCTACACATTTTTCACTGTGATGGAAGGCGAAATAAAGTTCAAGTCTCTTCCTTCGTTCTTCCTTGGTCGAGCGTCTCGAGCCCTCCGTAGCCAGGACGGTCTTAACTCCTATAGCCGACGGTGTTCGGGCCCTCCGCGTCGAGGCGTTCAGCTCCTGAATTGGGGGGGGATGTCAGCTCCCCCGCGCCAGGCGATCGAACTTCGCATCGGGGTTGGATGAACCTGAGGCGTTGGAGCTCCCGACTTGCCTCTCCCGAGACTGTGAGCCCTTGTTGGGCTCACAGGTTGGGTTCCACGGTGGGAGCGATCCCAGGCAAGGGATCCGCTCCGATGGTAAGTCCGTGCCCCGCGGTGGGGCTCACCACAGTCCGAGGCAGCTCCCAGCTCCAGCGTTGGTAGGCCGCAGAGCCCGGAGAATGTGATCAAAAAAATGATAACATCTCCAGGAAGGTAAGAGCTTGAAAAAAAAGTCTCCCCCGATCCCCTCTTCCCGCCCCCCACATTAAACAAACTGAAGAACATAAAAACAAACTTTAAACAGATGCTAAAAATAACAAAAATTTGAAAAAAGGAACAGACTGCCGGCAGGGCTGGCCATCTCCCCGGCGCCCCTGGTGGTATAGACAATGTCTACCACCCTGCCCTGACCAAAAGTGCTGCTAATTAAGTGATTGATCTTATTTCTTGAGATCCTGTTAACCTATTTATTCTATTCAGAGGTTTATTGCTGTTACTGCTTCTTTTGCCTGTTTTTTTGTGTGTATACTGTCTGAAAAAACATCCTTCTGACCTTTGACAGATTTTGATACTTGCTAACACTAAACAATTCATGCTCAACTGGACTGCCTGACCACAATGTATAGCAATAATAGGAAAGACAAGATGAGAACGATTTTTTGATGTGTGCAGGAGAATAAAATCTGATCAAAATATATCTTTAGTCTAGTAAGGAAGGTAAATGTGGACCTGGTTCTGAGGAATAAAATAGACCAAATGGAGTGTAACAACAGAAATTGTTAGTTACAGTGACTTCAACATGATTCAGTTTGATATTGTCTGGTCTATCTATGAAAAGTAAATTGTTCTTTTGCACAAGCGATGGCCTCTCTAATTTGATGGAAGGTTGGAGGGAAAGGGGGGGTCCAAGATTGGTAGATTGAAAAACAAGGATGTAGGAGAATTGTATCTTTCATAACCTCAAATCATCCCGTACATGGCTGGAATATATTCTTCTAAAGTGCCATCTCTGTGGTGATGTAGTAAAAGTCAAAGAGCAATGAGATGAGGATTGGATCTTCTTTAAAGTTGAGTGAGGGGTACATTTGGGATACATTGGTAGTATTTCTGGTTCTCATTCATTTAAAACATGGTCTCATTTATGTGACTAAAATATAATTTTACATTGCTCTGGCCATTATCACAAGTATCTGAGATTTACAATGCAAATCTTATTTTCATAAATTTTAGGCGACTGATCCAGGAATATTTAACTGGCTGGAAATCACAGATTTTTTGCTTGGAAAGTTGGAATTTGAAAAATTTCCTCGCTAAAACAGATGTTTACCATTTTTTCACATTACATTCTTTGTGCTTTTTATATATGTATGACTGATTATGTATAGTATAATTTTACCGGTTTGTATGCAAAACATAATTTCACCATATCATGGTACATGTGACAAAAAAGTAACTTAAACTATGATCATATCTTGACACTTCTGGATGTGAGTTGTGAAGAAATGTTTTTGTGCAGGTAGGTGAGAACCTTAAAAATAGTGGAACTAATGGGCCTGTCCCACTTAGCAAATTAATCTTCAATCTATTTATTTATTTATTTTTAGCAACTGCCGGCACCTGTCTGTCGTAGCAGATCGCCAAAGAAACGGCGACAATCTACGTCATCCTGGCGATAACCTACGACAGCACCTACATCGGGAGAAGTCAAGCTACGCTTGTACAGTCGTAGGCGTCAAACCCACTGTCGCCAAAATATTTTCAACATGTTGAAAGTTAACCGGCGACCAGAAAGACGCTTTGACTTTTTGCACGACTGAAGAGACTACTCCCGGCGAACATGTGGCGACAAACTAGTTGCCTATAGTTGCCTAAAAATTTGCCTAAGTGGGACAGGCCCATAATGAACAAACCTATGAAATATGAACATGTAATTTCACAAATATAAAATTTATGATGTGGATTTTGAAATTAATCATTGTGGATATTTTTGAAACATTTAAATTGCTACAGTAAGTTCAGACTACAGTAAGGCTGATTGTGGAATTACAGGAAGAATGTGGGGGCTTTGGAGAGAGTGCAGAAGATGTTGCCTGGATTAGAGGTTGTTATCAGAGGTTGGACAAATTTGGATAGTTTTCTTTGAAGCATTGGAGGCTGTCCAGTGACCTCATAGAAGTTTGTAGATTTATGAGAGGCATAGGTTGATGGGGTGTTTTTCCTCCCACAGTGGAAATGTAAAATGACGAGAGGACATTGCTTTAAGGTGTGATGAGCAAAATTCATAGATTTACAAAGCAAGATTTTTTACTGTTTTTGCCTAGAAATGATGGGGGCAGATAGGGTCACAAAATTGAAGAGACATTTAGACAGACATATGAAAAGTCAAGAAATGAAGGTACTGACAGATGTGCTGTTTAAATTAGCATCATGGTTAGCAAATACATTGCAGGCTGAAGGATCTGTTCCTGTGCTGCACTGTGTTCAGTGTGCTTTACAAATCAAATCAACCTTTATTGTCATCTTGCAAAGCAACAATTGTACAGTGCAAAATGCTATTCCAGTATTTTAGAACAGCAATGATATGTGAGCATATTACATTCAAAGCAGCTAGATCCTTTAGTAAATGCTTTTGTTGACACTTTAACAATTCAAATAAAATGTCATTAATTTGTGATATCAGCTAATACTGTTCTAATGCAAGTGAGTGATTTCCATAGGCTGATAATAGCAGCCATGTAAGTAATTAATTACCTTTTGCATTCACTTGTGATTAATGGATGGTCCTTCCCGAAATCTAAAAATGTTTACTGATGCCAAAATATGACAAATATTGCCTGCCTTCGGAGGAAACAGTTCATTGTACCAACTGCTAAAATTAATCACCTGAAAAACTCCAATCTTAAATTGCAGAGAGCACCTGCCCCATTAAAATCAATAGACACTTGACACAATGCACCTATCTTTGGATAGGGTAAGTTTTGGATGACTCCCAAGTGTTCTTTTATAATGACAATTTAATGATTTTTTCTGACAACAGTTGTCACTGAAAATGCCTAACCAGTTTTGTGCAGACACCTGATCTTGTAGGGAACTGATCTTTGCTGATTTTCCTTGCTTTCTCTTTGCCTTTATACATCCAATTTGTATAATTCACCAACCTTTCCTTGCATTTGTTATTTTTTTATTGCACTTAGTGCCAAGTCCTCGTTGTAAGTTAGAGTTCATGATGTTTACTGTGGATACAAACATTATGGATCCAAAATATAATACAAAACCCAAATAACAAAACTTAGTATTTATGACATCAAAATCAATTTGTCTGTTTTTCAAAGTGCTGTAGCTATCCCACCAAGGAGCCAATTATATCAAGTTATCTTGAAAGCTTATGATCGCAGGTAAATTTCTTCAGTTTTACTTTAATAGTTTGACATGTATTAGCTCTTTCTGTCTTACTGTTTTGTCTCACTTCATCCAAGCTGATAGCTGGTCCCTCCAAGCTATTCCTGTTCTCTTCTTGATTGGATTTGTTGCAAGTGCAATTTTATTCCCTCCCCTTGTTTCAATGTTTTATTTTCAAGCCCTGCTCCCCTTCCTATCTTTCTTCCTGCTGTAGATTTGGGAGGAACAACAGCAGCAGCAGATTAGCAAGAGATACGACTGATTGGCTCTAGCCCAAGTGGGAGGAGAGAAGTGAGTCAGAGGGGTGAAAACAGTTGAAAACTGAGGAATTTGCTTGTAAATTGGTAAATCGGGCAATTTATCAGTCAATTTAAGCAGGACAGCTCTTAGCGAGCGGCAGTGAGTGAAGTGCCCTGTGAGTAAAGTGTGACTCTTTGGCTCGAGAGTCTTCGGAGAGGAGACCACGCAATACGCTTGAGAGGGAGAGACAAAAGAAGGAGATGTCAGGCAAGCTGATTCAGTGCGATGCTTGCAGGATGTGGGAGGTCAAGGACACCGCTGGTGCCTCTGGCTGCTACAAATGCGAAAAATGCATCCAGGTAGAGCTCCTGAAGGGCCGTGTTGGGGAACTGGAGAAGCAAGTGGATGACCTCCGGTTCGTACGAGAAACGGAGTCGTTCCTCGACAAGTCCTACAGTACGATTGTTACACCTAAGGTACTGGAAGAGAGAAGGTGGGAGACAGTGAGAAAGAGAGGGAAGCATGGAATGCCAACGTCCCCGGATGGTGTACCTCTTGTAAACAGGTTCATCCGCTTAGAAGCTGTTGGGACAGAAGACGTGAGCGGCGGACTGGCTTGCGATGCGAATAGGGCTGTTGAGCCAAAACCAAAAAGGCCTAAGGCAGGCAAGGCCATTGTAGTGGGAGACTCCATCATGAGAGGTATGGACAGGGGTTTCTGCGGCAACAGACGGGATGCGAGGATGGTGTGCTGCCTTCCCGGTGCCAGGATCCAGGATGTCATGGACAGAGTGCAGAAAATCCTCAAGGGCGAAGGTGAACATCCGGAAGTGGTAGTGCATGTCGGCACAAACGATGTCGGAAAAAAGGGGATGAATATTCTGCAGCATGACTTTAGAGAGCTCGGAAAAATGTTGAAAAGCAGGACCTCCAGGGTTGTTATCTCCGGTTTGCTTCCAGTTCCCAGTGCTAGCGAGAGCAGGAACAGGGAGATACGGGACCTGAACGTTTGGCTGAGGAACTGGTGCACGGGGCAGGGATTTAGATTCTTAGATCACTGGGATCTGTTTTGGGGTAAGGGGGAACTGTACAAAAGGGACGGATTGCATCTTAACAGGTGTGGGACCAGCATTCTGGCAGGCAGGTTTGCCACTGCTACACGGGTGGCTTTAAACTGAATAAGGGGGGTGGGGTGTTGAATGGGATAGTGGAGGATGGAGTTAAAGGGAAAGGGTTTCTTAAATGTGTGAGCGTAGAGACCGAGGGGTGTAAAATGAGGGTAGAAGAAATAGGTAGCAAGGTGAAAAGTAAAAGTGGCAGGCAGACAAAACCAGGGCAAAAATCAAAAAGGGCCACTTTTCAACATAATTGTATAAGGAGTAAGAGTGTTGTAAAAACAAGCCTGAAGGCTTTGTGTCTCAATGCAAGGAGCATTCGTAATAAGGTGGATGAGTTGAATGTGCAGATAGCTATTAATGACTATGATATAGTTGGGATCACAGAGACATGGCTCCAGGGTGACCAAGGCTGGGAGCTGAACATCCAGGGATATTCAATATTCAGGAGGGATAGACAGAAAGGAAAAGGAGGTGGGGTAGCGTTACTGATTAGAGAGGGGATTAATGCAATGGAAAGGAAGGACATTAGTGTGGAGGATGTGGAATCGGTATGGGTAGAGCTGCGATACACTAAGGGGCAGAAAACGCTGGTGGGTGTTGTGTACAGGCCACCTAACAGTAGTAGTGAAGTTGGAGATTATATCAAACAGGAAATTAGAAATGCGTGCGACAAAGGCAAAACAGTTATAATGGGTGACTTCAATCTACATATAGATTGGGTGAATCAAATTGGCAGGGGTGCTGAGGAAGAGGATTTCTTGGAATGTATGCGGGATAGTTATCTAAATCAACATGTAGAGGAAGCAACGAGAGACCAGGCTATTTTAGACTGGGTATTGAGTAATGAGGAAGGGTTAGTTAGCAATCTTGTTGTACGTGCCCCCTTGGGCAAGAGTGACCATAATATGGTTGAGTTCTTCATTAGGATGGAGAGTGACATTGTTAATTCAGAAACAATGGTTCTGAACTTAAAGAAAGGTAACTTTGAGGGTATGAGACGTGAATTGGCCAAGATTGACTGGCAATTAATTCTAAAAGGGTTGGTGGTGGATATGCAATGGAAGACATTTAAAGGCTGCATGGATGAACTACAAAAATTGTTCATACCAGTTTGGCAAAAGAATAAATGAGGGAAGGTAGTACATCCATGGATAACAAGGGAAATCAGGAATAGTATCAAATCGAAGGATGATGCGTACAAATTAGCCAGAAAAAGCAGTATACCGGAGGACTGGGAGAAATTCAGAGACCAGCAGAGGAGGACGAAGGGCTTAATTAGGAAAGGAAAAATAGATTATGAAAGAAAACTGGCAGGGAACATAAAAACTGACTGCAAAAGTTTTTATAGGTATGTGAAAAGAAAGAGATTAGTTAAAACAAATGTAGGTCCCTTGCAGTCAGAAACAGGTGAGTTGATCATGGGGAACAAGAATATGGCGGACCAATTGAATAACTACTTTGGTTCCGTCTTCACTAAGGAAGACATAAATAATTTGCCGGAAATAGCAGGGGACCGCGGGTCAAAGGAGTTGGAGGAATTGAGTGAAATCCAGGTTAGCCGGGAAGTGGTGTTGGGTAAATTGAATGGATTAAAGGCCGATAAATCCCCAGGGCCAGATAGGCTGCATCCCAGAGTACTTAAGGAAGTAGCTCCAGAAATAGTGGATGCATTAGTAATAATCTTTCAAAACTCTTTAGATTCTGGAGTAGTTCCTGAAGATTGGCGGGTAGCAAACGTAACCCCACTTTTTAAGAAGGGAGGGAGAGAGAAAATGGGGAATTACAGACCAGTTAGTCTAACATCGGTAGTGGGGAAACTGCTAGAGTCAGTTATTAAAGATGGGATAGCAGCACATTTGGAAAGTGGTGAAATCATTGGACAAAGTCAGCATGGATTTACGAAAGGTAAATCATGTCTGACGAATCTTATAGAATTTTTCGAGGATGTAACTAGTAGCGTGGATAGGGGAGAACCAGTGGATGTGGTGTATCTGGACTTCCAGAAGGCTTTCGACAAGGTCCCACATAAGAGATTAGTATACAAACTTAAAGCACACGGCATTGGGGGTTCAGTATTGATGTGGATAGAGAACTGGCTGGCAAACAGGAAGCAAAGAGTAGGAGTAAACGGGTCCTTTTCACAATGGCAGGCAGTGACTAGTGGGGTACCGCAAGGCTCAGTGCTGGGCCCCCAGCTATTTACAATATATATTAATGATCTGGATGAGGGAATTGAAGGCAATATCTCCAAGTTTGCGGATGACACTAAGCTGGGGGGCAGTGTTAGCTGTGAGGAGGATGCTAGGAGACTGCAAGGTGATTTGGATAGGCTGGGTGAGTGGGCAAATGTTTGGCAGATGCAGTATAATGTGGATAAATGTGAGGTTATCCATTTTGGTGGCAAAAACGGGAAAGCAGACTATTATCTAAATGGTGGCCGATTGGGAAAGGGGGAGATGCAGCGAGACCTGGGTGTCATGGTACATCAGTCATTGAAGGTAGGCATGCAGGTGCAGCAGGCAGTAAAGAAAGCGAATGGTATGTTAGCTTTCATTGCAAAAGGATTTGAGTATAGGAGCAGGGAGGTTCTACTGCAGTTGTACAGGGTCTTGGTGAGACCACACCTGGAGTATTGCGTACAGTTTTGGTCTCCAAATCTGAGGAAGGACATTATTGCCATAGAGGGAGTGCAGAGACGGTTCACCAGACTGATTCCTGGAATGTCAGGACTGTCTTATGAAGAAAGACTGGATAGACTTGGTTTATACTCTCTAGAATTTAGGAGATTGAGAGGGGATCTTATAGAAACTTACAAAATTCTTAAGGGGTTGGACAGGCTAGATGCAGGAAGATTGTTCCCGATGTTAGGGAAGTCCAGGACAAGGGGTCACAGCTTAAGGATAAGGGGGAAATCCTTTAAAACCGAGATGAGAAGAACTTTTTTCACACAGAGAGTGGTGAATCTCTGGAACTCTCTGCCACAGAGGGTAGTGGAGGTCAGTTCATTGGCTATATTTAAGAGGGAGTTAGATGTGGCCCTTGTGGCTAAGGGGATCAGGGGGTATGGAGAGAAGGCAGGTACGGGATACTGAGTTGGATGATCAGCCATGATCATATTGAATGGCGGTGCAGGCTCGAAGGGCCGAATGGCCTACTCCTGCACCTAATTTCTATGTTTTTCCTTCATTTCTTGGTCACTAACATGATCCATCCTCACTGATTATCAACAAAAGTGCACCTCAACGCTGCTGGCTTAGCCACCTGCTTTTCTCCCTTTGCTCCCAATGTGACTAAACAGTGCCATCTAGAAATTCGCTAATGACACCACTGTTGTGAGCTGAATCCCGAATCGTGATGAATGAGTGTACAGGAGAGGGATAACACCTGTTTGAATGGTGCCACACAATATCTCTCAACATCAATAATACCAAGGAACTCGTGTGTGGTTTAAACCGAAGATAGGCACAAAAAGCTGGAGTAACTCAGCGGGACAGGCAGCAGCTCTAGAGAGAAGTAATGGATGGTGTTTTGGGTCATTCCTTCTCTCCAGAGATACTGCCAGTCCCACTGAGCTATTCCAGTTTATTGTGCCAAGGAACTAATCGTTGACTGCAGAAAGTGAAGTCAGGAGACCACGTGCCAGTTTTCATTCGTGGGTTGGCGGTGGAGTTAGCAGCTTCAAAATCCATGAGGCTAGTTTCTCGGGTGACCTCCCCTGGGCACAGCACATGGACATAATCACAAGAAGGTGCACCAGCGTCTTGGAAGTTTTTAAGGAGATTTGGTATTTCACCAAGTACTCTGACACAATTCTACACAAATATTGTATCATCACCGGTTGCATCATGGCCTGGAATGCAAGAGGCTGCAGAGAGTGGAGGACTCAGCCCAGGCCATCATGGGCAAAGCTCTTCCATCCATCAAAATCATCTACTTGAGGGGGATGCCCCATCAAGATCCCCACCATTTGGGTTATACCTTCTTGCTACTAATGTCGAGCAAGAGGTACAAAAGCCTGAAGTCCCACACCACCAGGATCAAGAATAGTTACTTTCCTAGAACTATTAGGTTCTTAAACAGACCTGCACAGGCCTAATCCTACATTGGCAATAAAATATTACAGGCTGCCTCTTGCATTACAGAGGACTAATTTATTGGTATTTCTGCAGATCTTTTTCTTTTGCTGCAGAACATGTGTAATTTTTGAATAATTGATGCATAATTTATTTTATGTGTTGTCTGAGTCTATATGCCTGTGATGCTGCTGCAAATAAGATTTTCATTGTATCTGTACCTCACCAATGTTGTGTGCAATTTAACAATAAACTTGACTAGACTTTTCTCTGCTCTTATCCTGACATGTTCTTTCATTATTTTCTGTTTCTATAGGTTCCTTCAAGTTCTTTCTGTTCTTCCTGAAATTGTACCATTGCATTCAGACCACTGTAATCTCTTTCAATTCCTTGTTTCTTGCTTTCTACCTGAAACTTCAATGCTAAAACCCCACACCCATACTCCATTATATTGCTCCCCTTTCAATTGATCTCATAGAATTCTTAGCTGATATTAATTGAGGAAAACATGTCTTCCTTTTAAAGTTAAAGATCATCCACTTCTTCCTCCATTCTCACCTAAATACACCTAAATGCTTTTTGCTGATGTGGACAAGGAATTTGCATTGCAACAATAAATATTTGCCAAATTGGATAAGTTGTCATCTTCTGTTCACCTGTTGCAAAGCATTGCTACAACCATCCAACTTGGATTGAATTATAATCCGATCCCTTGAGATAAAGGCTATCTTTATTACAGATTATTTTTGAGTCTTGCTTCATCCACAAAGGACATATATTTTATCATGGGTGAGGCCAAGGGTTCTTCTCCTTTGTTAAATCGTTCAGCTTTGGGGGTATAAAGCCCTTTCTCAGGAAAGGTTGCTACATGGATGGGATTATTGAGGCTGAATGCTGGTTTGCTTCGCAGCTTGTGATGGTTGAACCTGTATTCCTGTGGTACTGTATGCTTTTAGCATGTCCTTGTGCTTGCAGTGTATCAGTGGATCCCTAACTGTGGATGAGTTGAGGATAAAAGCTCATTTGGGAAGATGAAAACCTGCCATCCACACACAATACGCGGTCCATGCACACACAAAGCCTGGTGCAAGAGAATTCTTAATGTTGAAGCAGTCCTCAATGCTGTGGTTAAGACTTGCTTAATGGATCACTGTGGATGTTGTTTAGAGCCACACTGACGAATTTTGTATGGATGACAACAAACAATGATGCAATGTAATGTCATTATGAAGACCTGGTAGCCTACGTATACTAATGTGTTATGTGCACAGAAGTGGCAGCAACACTGGTGCCCCATGTTCTTCTGTTCAGACTTAAAAGTGGTCATCAAAAACGCATCTTGTAACTATTGGGTGGTACAGTGGCGCAGTGGTAGAGTTGCTGCCATACAGTGCCAGAGACCTGTGTTCAATCCTGACTACGGATGCTGTCTGTAGGGAGTTTTGTTAATTCTCCCTGTGACCATGTGGGTTTCTCTGGTTTCCTCCCACACTCCAAAGGTGTTAGTCAACCTTGGTAAAAATAGTAAAATTGTTCCTAGTGTGCAGGATAGTGTTGGTGTGTGGGGTGACTACTGGTCGGCACAGATTTGGTGGGCCGAAGGTCCTGTTTCCGCACTATTTCTCTAAAACTCACTGTAAAACATTGCAGGCGGCAGACTGGAAAACAAGATTTAAGATCAAATTTGGTGGCTAATATTCACTATCATCTGCTGAATCCTACGTATTTGCTTATATTTGTCAATGGCTCACCATTTGACAATCAATCATTTAAAACTAACAAAAATCAATCTTTAATTTTTACCCTCATTGCATTAAAATGGAAGGAGTTAAGAAACGTGGGGATATATGTGTATGCACACTAACAGTTTCAAATGCTTTAAGCAGATGAATGTTAACAATCCATCAATATGATCTAAAAGACTGACACGTTTGTTAGAAAAAAAATCTCTAGTCATACTTTCATAAAATATTAACCAAGATATATTTGGCATACTTCCAAGCTGTTCTTTAAAATGTTATATTGGGTTTTTAAAGTACATTTCAATCAGAGAGTGCACCATACATAGTTCAACTTCTAAAATACAAATTAGTCAATTAGAAGTCAAAGCCTTAATATTAGATTTAGCATTTAACATTAATGGCAATGTTTGATTTACTACTAGCAGTATATTTTTTTCAATGAATTCACACAGTACATTAGTGTCTGAGGAGTTGCAGACTTTCTCTTTTCCTATTTAAATAACGAAAAGGCTAAAATATGTCATCTATTTTGGGTACAATGGCATGCACTTTCCTTAGCCCTAGGGGTTAAGATAGTTGGCTTCCATTTGAATTCTGGCAATTGAGGCCAGTGTGGGAACCTCGGACCCTACCACATGGAGTTTAATCTGTAGGTAGCAGATGGGCAGCTTGCTGGTGGTGATGTGCATTAGAGGAGTGAGACAATTGAAAAGATGGTGGTGGGAGAGTGTGGATAACACAGCCTTGCTTCACATAGGTGTGCACTGCAATTATGCTCATGGATACAAGTAATGAGGTGTTGTGTATCTCTTCTGCAGTTTGGATGATCTAAGCTTGTTCCCTTTGGAGAGACCCAAGGTGCCCAGTCATTTCCAGATATTCCTGCTCTCTTAAGAGGTGATGGGGTAGGAACTTTAATTGGATGGCAGGCACACTGCATGTTTCAAGAACAAAATCATATTCTTGGATATTTTTTCTTTACTCTTGGCAATCTGAGAATAGGGCGTTTGATGCAGGAAGGTACTGCACCTCATGCAGTTGCATGGGAAAGGGTCCTTCCATAATACATATTCATCACCCTGGCTACATCTTGTTGTTCATGTTGCATTCAGGAACGGCTATTCATAGTCATACAACATGGAATCAGGCACTTTAACTCAACTCATCAATGTCAGCCAAGATGCATCTCAACTAGTCCGATTAACCTGTGTTTGTTTTTTCTCAATCATGAGTCCAGTATCTGCAGTCTCTTGTGACTCCTGGGGGAAAAGACTATACAAAAAGTATGTACAAGTACAGTCTTTGAAAATCATCTGGAAACGTCACAGAACCAATGGCCTAGGGGCCACTGATTTGTGCTCTTCTACCGTTTCTAAAACCTGGAATATCTGCAGGTGGCATCTCAAAGCACTGGAGAGCTAATGCTGAGCATTTCCTGCAAAATCCTCCAATTTTATTAGCAGACCAAATGAACCAACAACCGTAGCACCGAGGTCCTAAATCAGGGGTTGGCAACCTACGGGCCCCGTGCCGAATGCGGCCCGTAACCTGAAATCATCCGGCCCGCAGGCGGTATTTTTCCCCCCGTAGTTATCCGACCCGCAGACCTCCGTCATCTCCGGTACCTCCCGGGCCCGAGGCCACGACGCCCAGGCGCGGTGATGCAAGGAGGCCAGTGCTGGCGGCCGCAATGGTGGAGCTGTCGAGCAGCGCCGAACTCTGGCTGTACCGCATCCTGCGCAGAGCCGCCAGAACAGCTGCGCACCTTCTGTGTCTAGGCTTCACTGTCGGGATCGGGGTTGTTAATAGGCCAGGGACGAGTGAGTGTGAGCATTTGAACCACTGCCTTCAGGACAGAGCCAAGGCAATGGTCCGAAGGCTCGTGAATGCCCGTAACCAAAGCCCGTAACTAGGGGCCAGTGCTCCGGGTGGCGTCCTCGAATGGGAGGGATCTATGTGTACACGTGATTTGATGCCTGCCATCCGGGGCAGGATCTATGTGTACACTTGATAGATGTGGGCCATCATCCGCTCAGACATGCGTCCTGGCCCCTATGCAGAACAAGGTTGCCGATCCCTGCCCAAAATGAACGCAGTTTGTGATTGATCACATTAAACGTGCTTGATGTTGGACCAGTCTTTTTCTCCTTTCCTTGGACCCATTATGACATTACCCAGATGGACAGCAAAAAGGTGGAGAGTAGACAGTGTTCCAGGAAAAACAACACATCCCCAGACTCTTGAGAAGTCCTAGACCATGACCATTCAATGTGGGGGAAAAAAAAAAGATTTCAGGATGGCATTGAGAACCCCAAGTCCACGTGCTGGGTACGCACATAGTCATGTCTATAGAAATAGACTACTTCCTCAATTATTCACCTGCCCACCTCACCCTGCACCTCCTCGTCCTTGTTGTAAATTATGTACCATCCGCGTTGGCTTCATCAGCCACTCAGAACTGGAGTAGAAGTAAGTCATCCTCATACAAAACATATATTAAAATTGCATTTATGTTTCAAAGGGAATTTAATTTCATTTGACCAATATATTTACAGTAAAAATAAATACTTCTGAAAAAAAGCAATCTTCATCACATTATTGATACAGAGAATTATAAAACAGTTTTTTCTCACTGGTCTTAATTTTGAATTTGAAATGGCAGAAATTATGCAGATTGGCTTCAACTGTTCGAGAAATTCCACACTATATAATATAATTGTATTTATATACACCCATCATACCAATTCATCAAAATTATATTATTTTTGATGTATGTTGACTGTTATGTACAATATATATATGAAGAATCCATTCCACTCTTATGCTTGGCCATTTTATCTCCTTGCTGTATGTGCAGAAGATGAAGAACTTATCATTTGACATAATATGTCGACTTAACAACGTCTGAAGAAAAGTCTTGACATCAACCATTCCTTCTTTCCAGAGATGCTGCCTGTCCGGCTGAGTTACTCCAGCATTTTGTATCTATCTTCGGTTTAAACCAGCATCTGCAGTTCCTTCCTGCACATTAACTTTACTTGTCCTTTTGTCTTTTTAGTATGTTTATGAAGGCATCTTTAGGTATTTCCACATTACCGATTTTCCTCATCCTTTTCTTCCCTTCAGCTTGTCTCTTCAGTAGCTTCATTTTTCGAGTTATGTCTCCACCGTACTGAAAACAATAAGGATTGTGAGTACACACATGCAACAAAAAATGGTTGACAATAGGAGGCAAGTTTTTGGCTGCAGGATATGAATGGGCTGGACAGGGGCAAATGACATTCAAACCAGATAAATTGGCAATAATGCATTTGGGGAAGGACAACAAGAAAACAATGTGAACACTGAAAGGTACATAGGAACATAAGTATTTTTGAACCACGGATTGTTCAAGATGACAGGAGTAATTAATGAACTGATTCAAAGAACATGTGCGATGTTTTCATTTACTGGCTATTGCATCGAGTATAAGAGGTTATGCGGAAAGTGTATACAAGACAAGCCACTGTGTGAGTACTGCACACAATTCTAGTCACCACCCCAGAGCAAATCTAAGACTGCAGTGGGAAAAAAAAGAGATATTACATCTGTTTCCCTTGGAATAGTTTGAGCTGAGATTTAATTTTGACAGATTAAACAATAAGGGAAATGGATAAAGTAAATAGAAAGGCCTTATTTCTCTTAACAGTGGGGTGAAAAAAAGCAAATTTATTTAGATTCATTGGTAGAATTGGCAGGGAAAGGAAGAATTACAAGATACAAGATAGATTTAATTGTCTATTTTCTATTTGTTCTACATCCGCAATGTAGTGGAGGCAGAAACCTGCAAGGATCCTGCAAGTTTCTTCTTCACAATTGAACTCTTTACATAATTCGGTGACAGATCACAGCCAGAAAATTGCTAGTGCAGATTGGCCAATAAATTGTAAACTTCCACAGTCCCATGAGAATGTCACAGTAACTGCAACATAGAAGGGTAAATGTTTACAGTTCCAGATGGAACGGTGTGCATAAACCAGCAATTCTGCTGAGTACTGTAAGCGTACTTATTCCTAGTGGAAGTTAGCTAATCTGAATAGAAATTATTTGTCGTGGGGGGGGGGGGGGGGTGCCGTCCAGTTGGGCATGGCTTCCCAGCCTGCAGCTGTCTGTCTTTTCACTTCTTTCTTTTATTTTTAGTGTGTTAAAAAGTGTTTTGTTTGGAGGTCTATTTTTTTGTATGTGGGGGGTGGGGAGGGGGAAGGGGGGGAAACTGCTCTTCCTGGTCCCTACCTGTTCGGAGAGGCGGCTATTCTCCGGGCTGCATCTTCGACCCGTCCTCGCAGCCTACCAACGGGTCTAGATCGGCATTTTCTGAGGGGACCTCGGCTTCGGCGGCGGCGCAGTGGTATCGCGGAGGGGGCGATGCCTTGCCTGGGTCGCTGCGCTAGAGCTCCGAAATGCTGAGACCGCAGGTGAACATCGCGGAGCTGTGGGACTGTGGAGCGGCCAGCCGTGGGCAGCGGCGCTGACTTTAACATAGGGTGCCAGGGATCTCTCGCCGAGATCACCAGTGGTGGAGCTCCATCCAGCGCGGCCTGTCGGCTTCGGAAGCCTCGGTCTCCAATAAGGAAGCGGCCGTTCCACGTGTCCGAAGCTGCTGAGAGGATTGTCCCGACGCCGGAGCACCATCACCTGGCGAGAGGGCCTGAAACATCGGGCCACCGTAGCGCCAACTGCAGAGGCCTCAACAGGCCCGACTATGGGTGGACAAGGGGATGGGGACTGGATTTTAATAATAATAATAATAATAAATTTTATTTATGGGCGCCTTTCAAGAGTCTCAAGGACACCTTACAAAAATTTAGCAAGTAGAGGAAAAACATGTAAGTGGAATGAAATAAATAGTAGAGACATGACTAGTACACAAATTAAAGACAGAATTCAATTCAAAACACAATATGAGGCAATTCAAGCACAGATGAAAAGGGAGGGGGACATCGGGCTAAGGGTAGGCAGAGGTGAAGAGATGGGTCTTGAGGCGGGACTGGAAGATGGTGAGGGACACAGAATTGCAGATCAGTTGGGGGAGGGAGTTCCAGAGCCTGGGAGCTGCCCTGGATAAGGCTCTGTCCCTGAAACTGTGGAGGTTGGATTTATGGATGGAGGAGACCGGCTGATGTGGATCTGAGGGACCGTGAGGGTTGGTAGGGGGAGAGGATGTCAGTGAGATATGGGGGGGCCAAATGGTGGAGGGCTTTGTAGGTGAGGGCCAGGATTTTGTAGGTGATCCGGTGGGAGATGGGAAGCCAGTGAAGTTTTTTGAGGACTGGAGTGATGTGATGCCAGGATTTGGTGTGGGTGATAAGTCGGGCTGCTGCGTTCTGGACCAGTTGGAGTCAGTTGATGTAGGTGGAGCTGATGCCAAGGAGAAGTGAGTTGCAGTAGTCCAGTCGGGAGGAGATGAAGGCATGGATGAGTCTTTCAGCAGCGGGAGGTGTGAGAGAGGACTTTGTGCCTTCCCTCACAGTGGGAACCATTGTGGGGGGATGTTTCTATGTTTATTGTTAAATTATTTAATGTTGTGTCTTATCTTTATTTGTGTGCTGCATGGCAAGTCAAATTTCACTACACCATTTGGGGTATGTGATAGTAAATGTCCTTGGTACCTTGTACCTTGGTAAACAGCACAGGTGCCATCCTGTGGCTTTATTAAGAACTGCAATCACCTAAATATATATCCAGGAGTTAAACGTATGCATAAGTTTCAGTTTTTTAGGCCAAGCATTCACATATAAGGAATTTGCCTTAGTGCTCTACCCGCAAGTGACAACATGACGTACAGTGACAGTTAGGAATGACATATAAAACATTAAACATTAATAATAAATAATAGGAGCAAAGAGGTCTTCTTGCAGTTGTACAGGCCTTAATGAGACCACACCTGGAGTACTATGTTGGTCTTGAAACTTGAAGAAGGACATTCTTCCTATTGAGGGTGTGCAGTGTAGGTTCACAAGGTTAATTCCCGGGATGGCGGGACTGTCATATGTTGATAGATTGATGCGGCTGTGCTTGTATACTTTGGAATTTAGAAGGATGAGAGGATACCTTATAGAAACATATAAGATTATTAAGGCAGGAGGCAGGAAACATGTTCCCAATGTTGGGGGAGTCCAGAACCAGGGACCATAATTTAAGAATAAGTGGTAAGCCATTTAGAACGGAGATGAGGAAACACTTTTTCACACAGAGTTGTGAGTGTGTGGAATTCTCTGCCTCAGAGGGTGGTGGAGGCTGGTTCTCTAGATGCTTTCAAGAGAGAGTTAGATAGAGCTCTTAGGGATAATGGAGTTAAGGGATATGGAGAGAAGGCAGGAAAGGAGCACTGCTTGTGGATGATTAGCCATGATCACATTGAATGGCGGTGCTAGCTCGAAGGGCCGAATGGCCTACTCCTGCACCTATTGTCTAATGTCTAATAAAGCATTATTGATTAAACATATGAATTACATAAACTACTAGGGCAAAAGGAGGCTACAGATTTTTGGTTATGCTTTTGTGTTTGTGAAAGCATAATTGTACAATTTTATTGCTCTAATTACTCCAGTTCAATCCTTTGTTAAAAAAACCTTTCATTAGGGCAGCGCAGTGGTAGAGTTGCTGCCTTACAGTGCCAAATACCTGACTGCGGCTGCTTTAGACTTAAGATAAAGCACGGAAAGGGGCCCTTCGACCCATCGAGTCCATGCTAACTAGTGATCACCCAGTACACTAGCACTATCCTATACACTAGGGACAATTTACATTTTTTTTACCGAAGCCATTTACAAACCTGTATGTTTTTGGAAGGTGGGACAAACCCGAATACTTGGAGAAAACCCACACGGTCGCAAGGAGAACGTACAAATTCCGTGCTGTCTGCATGGAGTTTGTTTGTGCTCCTTGTGACCAGGTGGGTTTTCTCCGGGTGATCCGGTTTCCTCCAACATTCCAAAGACGTACAGGTTTCGTAGGTTAATTGGCTTCGGTAAATTGTCTCTAGTGTGTGGGATAGAACTAATGTACGGGTGATCGCTGGTCGGTGTGGACTTGGTGGGCTGAGGGCCTGTTTCCATGCTATATCTCTAAAGTCTATTTAAACTACACCAAGTTTTCAAATTCTCTTTAGTACCATGAAATATATGTTCCATATTATGGTATTATGATGTTATGTACTGCCAGCTGTGGAATGGGAACTTGTTGAAACATGTATCATGCACCAAGAATGTAACTTACCTTACATCATCAGCACAATGCATTGTAACACAATTCTGATATGTAAACCTTAAGGAATATTTCAGAAAAGTAGGGTAGACTTGTAGAGTTCAACAGACAAGTGCTTTTATCAATATTTTCACTTATTTCTGAATAGTGTTAAATCCAAAGTGGTGTGGCCATCAGTGATAGGAGCAGAATTAGGCCATTCGGCCCATCAAGTCAGCTCCACCATTCAATCATGCTGATCTATCTATCCATCCTAACCCTTTCTCTTGCCTTCTCCCCATAACACCTAGCACCCGTACTAATCAAGAAGCTATATATCTCTACCATTAAAATATCAATTGACGGCCTCCACAGCCTTCTGTGGCAAAGAATTCCACAGATTCATCACCTTCTGACTAAAGAAATTCCTCCTCATCTCTTTCCTAAAGGCACGTCTTTTAATTTTGAGGCTATGACCTCTAGTCCTAGACTCTCCCACTAGTGGAAACCCTCTCCATCCAAGCCTTTCGTTGTTCGGTAAGTTTCAATGAGGTCCCCTCTAATCCTAAACTCCAGTGAGTGCGGGAAACAAAATTTACCAATGATCTAATTATTTTATGGCACAGATAGTTATGCTATAACAAGTGTTTCCAGAACACAAATTGGATACAATGCGAGTGATGAATTAGGAAACAATATTTGCATTACGCAGGCCAAATTGGTTATAACACAAATTTGATTGGGAACTAGAGTACTATTTAAAAGTTATTTTGGAAAATGACAAATATTAACAAAGCTGTTTGCAATTAACACTGTTTCCATATAACCTCCCCACAGCAATCAGACACTGCTGTCTCTAAAGAACACAAGTTAATACTTTAATCGCAGGTGGCCATTAAAATTGACAGGCAATCACTTCTATTGACATTTGTGCAACAATACCCTATTAAACAATGTTACATATAGTATTTTAATATCTTTTGCTTGCAGTAACACTTTTTTTTTGCAATTAAAAAGACCTTTACTTTAGAAAATTCTGTGGGAAACAACTTGGCTGTTGCAATTTTGTAAATTTCAAGCCTCAAACCCCCATCCTTCCTCTGACATATTGCCTTTACAATATATTTTTTTATAATAAGTTTCTTAGGAACGCAATGATCGTATTATAGCAGAAAAACCTGTGATATTTTGTAACAGATGTGTGCTAAATTTTACTCATCACAGTTTATAAAAAGGTAATTTAGGAATACAGTAATGATAATTCCGTAATTACATTCTTGGAATCACTACTTCAATTTTAAATTAACAAATACAGTTGAAGCCCAATCTACAGTTTTGCAACTGACTGAACATTGAATTGGTACTTTGATAATACATCTTAATTGTATATAGAGATTGTTTTTCTTACACAGGAATAATAAAACTACTTACACATTTTGCCAAGACATTTTTTCTCACAGCTTTAATACTGAAAAGGAGAAAAAAACATTCAGAATAAATCTTTGATGTAATGTAACATAAATCCTTGAAAATCTGTGTTACATAATTCAATCTGTGATAGTTTCACCTAATTAATGACAGAATCCTGAAATTGGATTGAAAACTAGAGTTCATCCCCAGGTAGTTACTTAATCAATTAACCAATGTGTGGCAAAGTCATCCTTAATATGTGTTGGGAATCTGAGCCAATGATATATATGTCTAAAAGTATTAAGACTGATGATGAAGCTTGAATCTAAGGGGTAAAACAGCACTTTATGAACATTGTTGAACATGCTTCACTTACAACAGCTTGATGGTTTATTGTCATCAAGAATTCATGTGAAGTATTTAAAATTCTGAAATTTTGAAGTTTAATGAAGTTTAATTACTTTGCACAAAAGCAAAAAATTGTATAAACATAGTGTACAAAAAAACAAATTTTCATTTTGTCAATTTATTTATTTAGCGAATGCAAAGTCCTTTAGCCAAGCCTCTTGATTTGCTGTATGAAGGGTGACAAGTCCTCCTTTGAGTTTTTGTTGAGGGCATGCTTCAATGATGTGTTGCATTGTTTGCTGCTCTCCACAAGCACACAGTGGGGTTGGACTGCTGCCCCATTTGTGAAGGCTGGCCAAGCAGGGGCCATGTCCAGTCCTGAATCTATTCAGCGTCGTCCACTGCTTCCTTGGGAGAATGGTGCCAGGGACCGGTAGGGTGGGGTCTGACACCAGATGTTTATTTGGGATGTCCTTGGACTCCCATTCCTTTTTCCAAGCTGATTGGATGGTGAAATCAGCTGGTGGTGGGTTCTTCCAAATTGGTCATCTAGATGGAAGCCGAGCAGTGGGTGGGTTGAATATGTCCATGTGAATTGGCAGGTGAGGGGAGTTTTTGGTCTTTTGGAGCATCCTTTGAGTGAGGACTACTCGCCGGATGTGTGTCACTTACATTTACTATTTTAAAATTTCATTGACAAAATGAAAATTAGTTTTTTCAAAAAAATCTAATTGTCATTCAGTAAATGAAATTCAAAATTCAAAATTAATCAGCAGACACTGGTAATCTGAACAAAAGAGGAAAGTGCATTTTTTAAAAACTTCTTCCTTCTTTAAGGATCAACCTGTTACTGGAGAATAATTCACTAATTCGTCTTTATTTGACAAAAAGGACAAGTGGCAGTATATACATTTTGTACTCACGTTTCTCGTGCTATGACTTTGCCGCCTATTGCTGCCTGAATGGCGATTTCAAAAAGTTGCTGTGGTATTGTCTCCTTTAAACGTTCTGCTATTGCTTTACCAGAAAAATAAGCTTTCTCCCTGAAATATACAAAGAACTCATAAGACAATATAAAATGTAATAACACTGGAAATTAAAAAAAAAAGAAAATACTGGAATTACTCAGTAGGTCAAAAAACTCCAAAGAGAGAGGAGGGGAGATAATGTCTCAGAACTCTTTAAAGAGACGTGATTTTTTTTCAACAACAAACAATTGTCAAGGATAGATCAGATCTAGTTCCAAAACTACCTTTCCATAATTTTACTCGTCCAATCTGCAGAGTTAATTTTGTTAGGTGCACAACCAGCAGTCTTGCAATTAGTGTTCAAGGGACATTAAATCTGTTGCATAAATATAAACAAAGAAAAATAGGTGCAGGAGTAGGCCACTCGGCCTATCGAGCCAGCACCAACATTCAATATGATCATGGCTGATCATCTAAAATCAGTATCCCGTTCTTGCTTTTTCCCCATACCCCTTGATCCCTTTATCCCTAAGAGCTAAATCCAATTCTCTCAACATGCCATTAGCTTTCTTCACTGCCTGCGCCACCTGCATGCTTACTCTCAATGACTGATGTACCAGCACACCCAGGTCCTGTTGCACCTCCCCTCTTCCTAATCTGATACCATTAGGATAATAATTAGCCTTTCTGTTCTTGCCACCAAAGTGGATAACCTCACATTTATCCCCATTATACTGCATCTAACCATTCACCCAACCTATCCAAGTCAACCTGCAGCCTCATAGCATCTGTAATGAGTGGAGTCGTACACACGTCAAAATAAAACACTTATTTATTCAAGTCCACTTACAGCATTAGTCTGCAGGACGTTACAGTAACTAACCGCTACTTAGACTGAATTACGTAAGCAAGCTCTTGGTAATATAAATCGCCTATTAGGCGGAGCAACAACTAACACGCACTACAATTGGTTGGTAGGAAATAACCAATCTACAGCATCCTCATCGCAGCTCACACTTCCACCCAGCTTTGTGTTATCTGCAAACTTGGAGATGTCACATTTATTTTCCCTCATCTAAATCGTTAGTATATATTGTAAATAACTGAAGCTTGCGGCACCGCACTTGTCACTGCCTGCCATTCTGAAAAGGACCTGTTAATTCCAACTCTTTGCTTCCTGTCTGCCAACCAGTTCTCTTTCCATGTCAATACCATGTGCTCTAATTTTGCACACCAATCTCTTGTGTGGGACCTTGTCAAAGGCTTTTTGAAAGTCCAGATTCACCACATCCACCAGCTCTCCCTTATCCATTCTACTTGTTACATCCTCAAAAAATTCCAGAAGATTAGTCAAGCATGATTTTCCCTTCATAAATCCATGCTGACTTTGACCGATCCTGTCACTGCTTTCCAAATGTGCTGCTATAACATCTTTAACAATCGACTCAAGCATCTTCCCCACTACCGATGTAAGGCTAACTGCTCTATAATTCCCCATGGAGTTACATTGGCTACCCTCCAGTCCACCCGGAACTGATCCTGAGTCGAGAGAACATTGGAAAATGATCACCAATGCATCACAATTTCTAAGGCCACCTCCTTGAGTACTCTGGGATGCAGAACATCAGGCCCTGGGGATATATCTGCCTTCAGTCCCAGCAGTTTACCTAACACCATTTCAAGACAAATGTTGATTACCTTCAGTTCCTCCTTCCCATGAGATCCTCAGTCCCCTAGTATTTCGGGGAGATTGCTTGTGTCTTCCTTAGTGAAGACAGAACCAAGGTATTTGTTTAACTTTTCTGACATTTCTTTGTTTCCCAATGTAAATTCACCTGTCTCTGATTGTAAGGGGTCTACTTTTGTCTTCACTAATCTTTTCCTTTTTACATATCTAAAGAAGCTTTTAGAGTCAGTTTTTATATTTCTCGCAAGCTTTTTTTCATGCTCCCCCCCCCTTAATTAACCCCGTTTTCCTCCTCTGTTGAGCTCCAAATTTCTCCCAGTCCTCTGGTTGGCTGCTTTCTCTGGCCAAATTTTGGAGTTCATCCATGCGGTCTTTAAATCTTTGCCATTGCATCTCCACCATCAATCCTTTAAGTATAATTTGCCAGTCTATCCTGGTGAATTCCTGTCTCATATCTTCAAAGTCTCCTTTCTTTAAGTTCAGGACCCTAGTCTTTGAATTAACCGTGTCACTTTCCATCCTAATGCAGAATTCCACCATATTATGGTCACTGTTGCCCAAGTAGCTTTGAACAAAAAGATTGCTAAATAATCATTCCTCATTACATAATACCCAGTCTAGGATGGCCTGCTCTCTAGTTTGTTCCTCTACATATTGGCTTAGATAACCATCCCGTATACACTCCAGGAAATCCTCCTCCTCAGTGTTGTTATCAATTTGGTTACACTGATCTATATGTAGATTAAGGCCACCCATGATAACTGCTGTACATTTGCTACACGCATCCCCAATTTCCAGTTTGATGCTATCCCCAACCTCACTACTGCTGTTTGTTGGTCTGTATACCACTCCGACAAGCGTTTCTGCCCTTGGCTATTTCGCAGTTCTACCGATACAAATTCTACAGCATCCAAGCTAATGTCTCTTCTTACCATTGCATTAATCTCCTCTTTAACCAACAATGCCACCCACCTCCTCTTCCTTTCTGTCTATTCTTCCTGAATATTGCATGTTTAGTTCCCAGCCTTGGTCACCCTGGGGCCATGTCTCCATAATTCCGACTATAACATATCCCTTAACTACTAACTGCATATTCAGTTCATCCACCGTATTTCGAATGCTCCTCGCATTAAGGCACAAAGCTTTCAGGTTAGTTTTTCTTATCTCCCTCCTTTTATGTCCCTCTGTCTGCATGCATTCATTCCCATCCCCCTGCCCTGTTAGTTTAAACTTGACCTTTCCCACTCTCTTTCCCGTTAACTGCACGGATACCTGTCCATGCTGTTGCCCCCCCCACCCCCCGCCCCAGAAGAGATCCCAGTACCACATACATCCAATTCACTGTTACATTTTGCTATGTATAATTAAAGGAAAGAATGAGAAAACTTGTCAGGTTTATTTAAGAAATTGCATATTTCAAGGAATGCCTTATTAGGGTTATTTTATACATTTAAGTCATAAAATTCACACAATAAGATTTGCTGGAAACTGTACCATGATAATGACATCTAGGATACTGGGCAATGGGAATGTGTACCACCTGATCCACTGAACTAAATGGATTGGGAAGGAGGATGTATTAGAATAGAACTGATGGACTAAAGGTTAAATTAAGTGCAGAGTTGGTACAGTGTAGATCATGGTCAAAAAAATAAAGAGGAAGTTAGAAAACATGTAAATATTAATAATTTACCATTTATAAAGGCAGTACATAGCGAGAACGCTTTCTCTATCTGATGTTGAGACAACTGAATAATTCCTCTATCAATCAAATCTGGGGACCACATTTGTGTACGAGTCTGAAAATGACTTTATGTGCATAATTTATACGCAACAATTACATTTTTTCTGCAGATACTTCTCAGCTTTCAGAAGAGAAGTTGTTGCCATAAGTTCTAGTTCCTATGCTCTTTAAATATACATTGTTCTCCAACTAAATTGACTTTGGTTGCTGTACAATCAACAGGAGTGTGCTCAGTCACTTTCACCATGGGTCTACCTCATTGTCTGACACATAACGTTATCAATATCTGAAAATTATTCACATCCTATAAGTAAGTATTAATAAACTGTGTCAGTTGATGAGAATGATCCCAGGGATGATGGGGTAAACATATGAAGTGTGTTTGATGGTTCTGGGCCTGTACTCACCAGAGTTTAGACGGTTGAGGGGGGATCTCATTGAAACATACTGAATAATGAAAGGCCTGGATGGAGCGAGTGTGGAGAGGATGTTCCCAGTAGTGGCTGAGTCTAAGACTAGAGGGCACAGACTCAGAATAAAAGGACACGAGAAGGAATTTCTTTAGCCATACGGTGGTGAATCTGTGGAATTCATTGCCACAGAAGGCTGTGGAGGTCGAGTCATTGGGTATTTTTAAAATGGAGATTGATAGGTTCTTGATTAGTAAGGTCATCAAATGTTACAGGGAGAAACCAGGAGAATGGGGTTGAGAGGCGAAAATAGATCAGCCATGATTGAAAGGCAGAGCAGACTTGATGGGCTGAGTGACCCAATTTTGCACCTATGTCTCGTGGTCTTATATATCTACAGTTGTTTATTTTTGAAATAAGCTGATCAGCAGTCATTTGCAAATATTACACCATTAAAATAGATAGATACGCTGGCAATGATTAGACTTACTACACTGCAATGATTTTACTGGTCAATAAAGTGGTAAATGCAGTGAGTTTGTGAACATCACAAGGTGCTGATTTTGCACAGTTGAGTGCTGGAATTTGGCCAGCAACCTGTAATGATTTGCAAATTAAAGCGCTGTTACATCCTTGCTGAATGCCACAGAGTGATTTGTACTTAAATAATGGCAAGTGCCAATCTGATGTCATTATCATCTGCAAAATTGGATCCACTGTTTAACTATTAAAATAAATCTTCAGAAATTTGGGCGAGAACCTTGGATTGCTCTGATGAAATGGATATTTCGAGTGGGACTTGGCTATTCAATTAGTGAAACAAACTTACCGACTGTTATTTGTTCTTAAAATTCCAGACTGAGGCCAACATTGGACATTTCAGAGATTTCATAACTTTCTGAGGGGTTCAGCTCATTACTTTTGAAAGGCTGGGAAGTAGGATTTTGGAGGATTGTTTCCAGAAATTACCATTATTATGCACCTTTAGTCTCTTATGTGAAGTATAGAGACACAGAAGGGCAGAAATATGTCGATGAGTCCAGTCCAAGGCAAATCACTAAATCACCAAAAGAGTAAAGATCTAAAAGCATGCCCTCACCTTTAGTGTAAAAATTTACAAGGGAAAGATAAGGCTATCTTTTATCTTGGACTATTTTCAGAATCACCTCCAATACCTCTGCATTAAAGGGAGCATTGCAGTGCAAATATGTCAACTTTGCAATTCTGATCATTTAGCCTGCTACCTGTACTTTGAGACAGCACTTCTTGTCCAGTTAAGTGCTATGCAGCATTTAAAAGTTGCTGATTCATTTCATGGATGTAATTCATGATGTATAAAGTATGTATAAAGGAGTAAGTCATGGATTTTGTGCGCCATTAACCAAAACAAATGAGCCGGGAGAGACTTCTATAGGAATATTCAGAATAGGCCACCTTCTCAGCTGTTGGTGCAAATAATTCTGTGTTGTGGGTTGGCTTCATTACTGCAAAATCAAAATTTGTTTGGACTGTTTAGAACCATTAACATTTATTTTACATACACGGGAATGCGGTGTAATGTAATATTTAACGAATTACCATCCTGCATGCAACTTTAGGAACTGCAGCTAATTAATAGTTATAGAACCATACTGCGTAGAGGCACTTGGATCTAATTTGCCTGTGACGATCAAGATGCCCCTTCTATGCTAGTCACTGCTGCCTGTGTTTGGCCCATATCCCTCTAAATCTTTCCTTTCTATGTATATGTACAAATGTATTTTAAATGATCATGAGACGAATAGATCGGGTGGATGTCTCTTGCCCAGAGTTGGTGAATTGACGACTATAGGACATAGTTTTAAGGTGAAGGGAAAAAGATTTATTAGGAATTCGAGGGGTAACTTTTTCCACATAAAGGGTGGTGGGTGTATGGAACAAGTTGTCAGAGGAGGTAGTTGAGGCAGGGACTATCCCAACATTTAAGAAACAGTGTACAGGTACATGCATAGGACAGGTTTGGAGGGATATAGACCAAATGCAGGCAGGTGGGACTAGTGTAGCTGGGGTATAACCATATAACAATTACAGCACGGAAACATGCCATCTCGACCCTTCTAGTCCGTGCCGAACACGTATTCTCCCCTAGTACCATATACCTGCGCTCAGACCACAACCCTCCATTCCTTTCCCGTCCATATAACTATCCAATTTATTTTTAAATTATAAAAACGAATCTGCCTCCACCACCTTCACTGGAAGCTCATTCCACACAGCCACCACTCTCTGAGTAAAGAAGTTCCCCCTCATGTTACCCCTAAACTTCTGTCCCTTGATTCTCAAGTCATGTCCCCTTGTTTGAGTCTTCCCTATTCTCAGTGGGAAAAGCTTATCCACGTCAACTCTTGTCTATCCCTCTCATCATTTTAAAGGCCTCTATCAAGTCCCCCCTTAACCTTTTACGCTCCAAAGAATAAAGCCCTAACTTGTTCAACCTTTCTCTGTAACTTAGTTGCTGAAACCCAGGCAACATTCTAGTAAATCTCCTCTGTACTCTCTCTATTTTGTTGACATCCTTCCTATAATTAGGCGACCAAAATTGTACACCATACTCCATAATTGGCCTCACCAATGCCTTGTACAATTTTAACATTACATCCCAACTTCTATACTCAATGCTCTGATTTATAAAGGCCAGCACACCAAAAGCTTTCTTTACCACCCTATCTACATGAGATTCCACTTTCAGGGAACTGTGTGCAGTTATTCCCAGATCCCTCTGTTCACCTGCGTTCTTCAATTCCCTACCATTTACCATGTACATCCTATTTTGATTTGTCCTGCCAAGATGTAGCACCTCACACTTATCAGCATCAAACTCCATCTGCCATCTTTCAGCCCACTCTTCCAACTGGCATAAATCTCTCTGTAGACTTTGAAAATCTACTTCATTATCCACAACCCCACCTATCTGAGTATCATCTGCATACTTACTAATCCAATTTACCACACCATCATCCAGATCATTGATGTACATGACAAACAACAGTGGACCCAACACAGATCCCTGTGGCACCCCACTCGTCACTGGCCTCCAACCTGACAAACAACCATCCACCATTATTCTCTGGCATCTCCCATTCAGCCACTGTTGAATCCATCTTGCTACTCCACCATTAATACCCAACAATTGAACCTTCTTAACCAACCTTCCGTGAGGAACATTGTCAAAGGCTTTACTGAAGTCCATATATACAACATCCACTGCTTTACCCTCATCAATTTCCCGAGTAACCTCTTCAAAGAATTCAAGAAGATTAGTCAAACATGACCTTCCAGGAACAAATCCATGTTGACTGTTCCTAATCAGACCTTGTTTATCCAGATGCTTATATATATTATCTCTAAGCATCCTTTCCATTAATTTGCCCACCACTGACGTCAAACTAACAGGTCTATAATTGCTAGGTTTACTCTTAGACCCCTTTTTAAACAATGGAACAACATGCGCAGTACGCCAATCCTCCGGCACTATTCCCGTTTCTAATGACATTTGAAATATTTCTGTCATAGCCCCTGCTATTTCTACACGAACTTCTGTCACTGTCCTAGGGAATATCCTGTCCGGACCTGGAGACTTATCCACTTTTATATTTCTCAAAAGTGTCAGTACTTCCTCTTCTTTGAATCTCATAATTTCCATAGCTACTCTACATGTTTCCCTTACCTCACATAATTCAATATCCTTCTCCTTGGTGAATACCGAAGAAAATAAATTGTTCAATATCTCCCCCATCTCTTTTGGCTCTGCAGATAGCTGTCCACTCTGACTCTCTAATGGACCAATTTTATCCCGCGTTATCCTTTTGCTATTAATATAGCTGTAGAAATCCTTTGGATTTACTTTCACCTTACTTGCCAAAGCAACCTCATATCTTCTTTTAGCTTTTCTAATTTCTTTCTTAAGATTCTTTTTACATTCGTTATACTCCTCAAGCACCTCATTTACTCCATGCTGCCTATAATTATTGTAGATCTCTCTCTTTTTCCGAACCAAATGTCCAATTTCTCTTGAAAACCATGGCTCTTTACAATTTTTACTATTTCCTTTCAACCGAACAGGGACATACAGATTCTGTACTCTTACCTCCATTTCTCTTCCACATCTTTCCCATAAAACAAACTGTCCCAATTTACTCCTTTTAAATCCTTTCGCATCTTCTCAAAGTTAGTCTTTCTCCAATCAAAAATCTCAACCCTAGGTCCAGTTCTGACCCTCTCCATAATTATATTGAAACTAATGGTATTGTGATCACTGGTCCCGAACTGTTCCCCAACGCATACCTCTGCCACCTGACCTATCTCATTTCCTAACAGGAGGTCCAGCACCACCCCTTCTCTAGTAGGTACTTCTATGTAGGACGACAGATGGCGCAATGGGCTAAGTGTTCAGCTGGCAACCTGAAGGTGGCCGGTTCGAATCCTGCTTGGAGTGTGTACTGTCGTTGTGTCCCAGACACTTCACCTACCTTTGCCTGGGACTAGAGACGGAAATTAGCTACTGATTGGCTACAATCTCGCATATTTACATGCAAATGTTAATTAATATGCACTGTCCCTATAAACAAAACGTTATTATTATTATTATTATTATTATTATGCTGCAAAAAACTATCCTGCACACATTTCACAAACTCCAACCCATCCAGCCCATTTACAGAATGTGTTTCCCAGTCTATGTGTGGAAAATTGAAATCTCCCACAATCACTACCTTGTGCTTACTACTAATATCTGCAATCCCCTTACATATTTGCTCTTCCAATTCTCGCTCCCCATTTGGCAGTCTATAATACACCCCTATAAGTGTTGCTACCCCTTTCCCATTTCTCAGTTCCACCCAAATAGCCTCCCTAGACGAGCCCTCTAATCTATCCTGCCAAAGCACTGCTGTAATATCTTCCCTGATAAGCAATGCAACACCTCCACCTCTTGCCCCTCCAATTCTATCACACCTGAAGCAACGGAATCCTGGAATATTTAGTTTTCAATCACAGTATGTTGGCCGGTGTGGGCAAGTTGGGCTGAAGGGCCTGTTTCCACACTGTATCACTGTTAGACTAAATGTTGTTATAGTACCTGCCTCAACTAACTACTCTGGCAGCTCACTCCATATACCCACCATCCACTGTGTAAAAAAGTCACCACTCAGGTTCCTATTAAATCTTTCCCCCATCACCCTAAACCTATATCCTGTTTCTTGATTCCCCTTCTATGGGTAAAAGACAGTGCATTTACCCTATCTATTCCTCTCATGATCTTTTACACCTTAATAAGATTAATCACCAACTTCCTGTGCTAAAGAATAAAGCCCAACTTCTCCTTATAGCTTAGGCACTCAATTCCCGACAATGTCCTCATAAATCTTATCTGCACACTTTCCATCTAATAACATCCTTCATATAGCAGGGTGGCCAAAACAGAATACATTACTCCAGATGAAGCCCCCTACACCAACATCTTGATTAACATAACATCCCAATGAATATGCTGACTAATGACAGCCAATGTGTCAAAACCCTTCTTGACTCCCCTATGGCGCCACCTTCAGGGAATAAAATTCACTAAACTGTGATTCTGCAAGTGTTATATTTTGGTATCCCTTTGGGAGATGTTATGAAAGCTAAATTGTTGTTCTGATCTGTATTGCAAAGCACACCCTATAAAATGTGATGCTTTATTAGTATTTCCACATGAACATTCCTCTTTCTTCTGTCGCCTCTCTCCTGATGCCTTGTAATTTAAAGACCACTTCAAAAAAAGGTTGTCCATCGAACTGCAGGTATGCCATCTAAATCAGTGAAAATCTATTCAATTTGTTTTCCATTATTCTTGATCGGTATATATTTAGATCCAGAAATCATAGTTTACAATTTTTTTAAAAACATGCATAATTGCATCTGTGCATCTACAATATGTGACAAACCTGTGCACAACCATTGTGAGTTCCTCCACACATTTTCCATTGAGGTAAATATCCATTTTAATTAAGTCAGCTGCCTGGTAACCTGCATCTTCATAGTCGAAACTACAGTATAAAACAAAATTTTAAAAACTTGTTTAAATACACATTAGAAAATAATCAATCAATCAATCAATCAATCAATCAATCAATCAATCAACCTTTATTGTCATCTTGCAAGCAACAGTTGCACAGTGCAAAATGAAAAGACGTTTCCCAGGGAATACCAGAGCATCGCACATGAAATTTAAAACATTTCACACATAATAACAATAATTAATATTTGCAGCTGTAAACTGAATATTTTATTCACAATGTAAAATAATAATATTGTATTCATATTGTGGGAGATCAGGGAGAAGTCAGGTTCCATGACAATGATGTTGGTTATAAAATGGTTGGTGACACAGGTAGGGTTGATAGGCAGAGTATATTCTCCATGGTTGGGATGTCTAAAACTAGAGAGCACATATTTGGTGGGCTGAAGGTCCTATTTTTATGCTGTATAACTGTGTGACTTAATAAGTGGGAAATGGATTCTTATTTCACTGGCAATTTTCTCGGTTTAAATAACATTTTGAACTTAATATAACCCAAGGTATGATTGTTGAGCACTGCTGCAATTAATTTGATTTAGTTTAGAGATAGAGTGTGGAAACAGGCACTTCGGCCCACCGGGTACACGCTGACCATACCCTAGTTCAATACTGCACACTAGGGACAATTTACAGAAGCCAATTAACTTCCAAACCTCCAGCGACCTAATCTGCAAGTTTAGAAGAGTTTGCCCTCGACTCAAACTCGCAGCATGGTTGACACGTGGTCCTAGGAGGTCCTATGAGGTCACTGGAACTCTCTTTCATGCTCGAGGGAAGTTCCCGAATACTCGCGGCCTCAGCTAGGTCGTGGAAACATTTTCTGTGAGTAAAATGTGGTCGGCATGGTTCTTTTTAACTCGTAGTGCAGTGGAGTGGGGTCGCTATTTAGTTACAGGCAGTCGAGGGCAGCCAACCGTAGGCAATCTCCTTCGCTGACCGGGCATTTTGATTGGCTCATTGGAGTTTTCAGGAACCAGGAAAACCAACCAGTAGGTAAAATGCCCACTAAACTTTATTATACTTCTTAAAAGTGTCTCCACTCCCTGTAAAGGGGACAGCCCCTTTACAGGGAGAACATACAAACTCTGAATATCAGCACCCATAGTCAGGATTGGACCCGGGTCTCTGCAGCTGTAAGTCAGCATGTCTACCACCGCATGGCCTCATTGCACTCCACTTGACCGCTTTCCACTCCATTACCCCACTCCTCACCCCCATAACCTTCCCTGCATTTATTTTAATTGGCACGCACATCATTTCCTTTCCACTTGACGAATAGTTACTTCCTTGGTTTTTTTGTTTCTACTTTATACAGATAAATTAGATTTTATATATTCCTACCTGGCATATCCTGAAGAAAGAGATTTTAAACTGTCGTAAAAGTCTACCACAATTTCATTCAATGGAAATTGGTATTGCATCATAACTCTCTGTTCATCAATGTAAACCATATTCTTCTGAATTCCTCTTCGATTCTAAATCAAACCAGTAATGAAACATTTAATTCAGTTCAAACAAAGTTTACCTAAAACCATCGCCATTTATTTTCACTGACTAAATAGCAAGCAGAAAAGATAAAGAAATGTTATAACACAATGACATTTTTTTTTAAATTGGAAAAAGCTGATTGGTGTTACCATAGGTAATATTGCAATGTACTTCAACTGGTATTTTAAAGTGCAGATGCACTAAATGAAAAGGTACCAGAGAAATCAAATTTCACTCACTGAATTCTAGGGGAATATTTCCTGTGTGAGTAGTGATACTAAAATAGAAGTCCATGCATGGTGAAATACTGGGTCACCATTTATTCCTTGGAAATCACAAAATTAATTTGTATGTATTGTCATTCAACTTCTGCCATGCAGGTGTAAAATCTGAGAAATATCCAATGATTTATGGTATTATACCTGGGACACAACTGTAGAATTTAGTAACACTTAAATATGTTTATCCCACAATTTTCTTGTAAGCTCATTTCCCCAGCATTAAATTATGCCTTTCCCATGAAAGACAATCTCCAATTATTGATTTGTTGATAGACTGGACCTAACGTGGGTGAATTTTTGGAATATTATACAGTCTAATCTCTAGACTCCTTGCTAAAGAAGCAAGTCCAGTTGTCAATGTTGAGAGTAAGTACTGAATGAACCTGGCTGAAGCAATGTTATTCAGTTCTGCTCACCTCGCAGCACTGGCAATTCTCGGGCCATTCTGGTACCCAACAGGTACTTTGAATCTGTCTTCACTAAGGAGGACACAAACAATCTTCCTGATATAGTAGTGGCCAGAGGGGTAATTAACGGAGGAACTGAAGGAAATCCACATTAGGCAGGAAATGGTGTTGGATAGACTGATGGGACTAAAGGCTGATAAATCCCCAGGGCCTGATGGTCTGCATCCCAGGGTACTTAAGGAAGTGGCTCTAGAAATCGTGGATGCATTGGTGATAATTTTCCAATGTTCTATAGACTCAGGATCAGTTCCTGTGGATTGGAGGGTAGCTAATGTTATCCCACTTTTTAAGAAAGGCTGGAGAGAGAAAACAAGGAATTATAGACCAGTTAGCCTGACATAGGTGGTGGGGAAGCTGCTGGTCAATTATAAAAGTTGAAATAGCCACACATTTGGATAGCAGTAACAGGATCGGTCCCAGTCTGCATGGATTTACGAAGGGGAAATCATGTTTGATTAATCTTCTGCAATTTTTTGAAGATGTAACTCGGAGAGTCAGTGTACCGAGACTTTCAGAAACAAGGGATGTAGTATACCGAGACTTTCAGAAACCATTTGATAAGGTCCCACATAGGAGATTAGTGGGCAAAATTAGGGCACATGGTATTGGGGGTAGAGTGCTGACATGGATAGAGAAGTGGTTGGCAGACAGGAAACAAAGAGTAGGGAAACGGTCCCTTTCAGAATGGCAGGCAGTGACTAGTGGGGTACCGCAAGGCTCGGTGCTGGGAACACAGCTATTTATGATATACATCAATGATTTGGATGAAGGGATTCAAAGTAACATTAGCAAATTTTCAGATGACACAAAGCTGGGTGGCAGTATGAACTGTGAGGTGAACTGCTATGAGAATGCAGGGTGACTAGGACAGGTTGGGGGAGTGGGCAGATGCATGGCAGAAGAAGTTTAATGCGGATAAATGTAAGGTTATCCACTTTGGTAGCAAAAACAGGAAGGCAGATTACTATCTAAATGGCGTCAAGTTGGGAAAAGGGGAAGTATAATGGGATCTGGGGGTCCTTGTTCATCAGTCTATGAAAGTATGCATGCAGGTTCAGCAGGCAGTGAAGATAGCAAATGGCATGTTGGGCTTTATAACAAGAGGAATCGAATATAAGAGCAAAGAGGTCCTTCTGCAGTTGTACAGAGCCCTAGTGAGACCACACCTGGAGTATTGTGTGGAGTTTTGGTCCCCTAATTTGAGGAAGGACATTCTTGCTATTGAGGGAGTGCAGCGTACGTTTACAAGGTTAATTCCCGGGATGGCGGGACTGTCATATGCTGAGAGAACTGAGCAATTGGGCTTGTACACTCTGGAGTTTAGAAGGATGAGAGGCGATCTCATTGAAACATTTAAGATTGTTAAGGGTTTGGACACGCTAGAGGCAGGAAACATGTTCCCGATGTTGGGTGAGTCCAGAACCAGGGGCCACAGTTTAAGAGTAAGGAGTAAGCCATTTAGAATGGACACAACACTTTTTCTCACAGAGAGTGGTGAGTCCGTGGAATTCTCTGCCTCAGAGTGCGGTGGAGGCAGGTTCACTCTTTCAAGAGTGAGCTAGATAGGGCTCTTAAAAATAGTGGAGTCAGGGGATATGGGGAGAAGGCTGGAACGGGGTACTGATTGGGGATGATCAGCCATGATCACAGTGAATGGCGGTGCTGGCTCAAAGGGCCGAATTGCCTACTCCTGCACCTATTGTCTATTATCTATTGTCACAAACTGCGTTCTTCTATTCATCTCTTGGGATTTTTTCACGTATTGGCTACAATGTCTCACAAGATTCCCATCCAACATTTTTGCAATGATAAATTAACCTTTCTCTTTCCCCCATCTTTTGAATTGAATTAAAATGGAAAGATGCAACATGGAAATAAGCCCTTTGGCCTGCCGAGCCCATGCTGACCATTGATCACCTGTTTACACTAGCTCTATATTATTCTACTTTTGCATTCACTCCCTACACATCAAGGGCAATTTACAGAGGCCAATGAACCCACAAACCCACATGTCTTTAGGATGTGTGGGAAATCCAGCACCTGGAGGAAGTCCAAGCAGTCACAGGGAGAACATGCAAACTCCACTGACAGCACCCAAGGTCAGGATCGAACAAGTATCTCTGGAGCTGTGAGATAGCAACTCCACCAGGATTCTTCTTTTCTTCCCCAATCCCTCTTTCATTTATCTACACTCCAAGCTTCTTCCTCTGCCCATTGCTGCTATTTCATCAGGTTCCGATCAATTGCTTTTGCAATCACCTGACATTTAACACCAATTTCAGCCTCTCGAATTGCTTCCTACACGTTTGCTGTAAATCCTGCAGACATTTTAATACTCCGTCTAAACCAATAAACTCTTAAACCCCTGTCCCATGGTAAGAGTTCATTCCAAGAGTTCTCCCGAGTTTGCCCTGATTCAAACTCTGAGATTTACGGTAATGGCCACTCGTCGGTACTCGGGGCTCTCGTGGACGTTTTTCATCATGTTGAACAATCTTCACGAGTCTTCCTGTGCTTACCGGCCATTAGCAAGTCTTCCCGAGTACCTGCCATTATCCCTGAGCTCCGACGTACCCGCTACGTTCATTCTCTGTGCTTACCATGAGTTTGATTTTTTTTAAAACTCGGGAGAGCTCTTGAAATGAACTCGTACCGTGGGCAAGGGCTATTAAGGAGAACTAAAGGCACAAGTCAAAAGAGGGCTCAAGAACAGTGGTCAGGGCATATGAGTGGGAGATGTGGAGAAAGATCCACAGGATGTGACCAGTAATATGGACAATGACACTATCTTTAAATTACACCGTACCTTTAACTCTAGTGCATACTGCTATTATCAGAGTATAACAATTGCAAAAGGGGTTCCATTCGCAGGATGCAAACTGATATTCAACAGTTCATCCCAAAATAATTAGATCTCAGAGAACAGGACCTCACCAAAGATCAAACACATTTATTTTTATTTCATCTTTTACTATCTTTTGGTATTTGTTAAGGCCACTGTTTACTTCTTGGCTCTATTGTATTCTTGGCTTTATTGCGACAATCGTTCGGAAAAAAAACATGTATTACATTATATGAGGAAATAAACTGTTGATTATTGCTTTCCGGCAGATTAATTGTACCTTACAAAGAGATATTATTTTCCCAATGTAATCATCAGGACTGAGGATAGTGCCGATGACTACTGGTTCCAGATATTCTTTAACTTGGTTCCTATCTGGAAAATGGCATGGGTTTAAAATTGTAATTTCTTCTTCTCCATATTCCTAAAATAAAATAAAAATATTGTATACATTTTCTAATTCTTTGAAAGTATAATATTAATAAAAGTTTAGCTAGTCAGATAATTTCTCAATGGAATCAACTTCAATGTATTAGGTGCGAAAAGTGATTTAAGATAAAAGTACCTTAATTAATTTGCTGGATAATTGAAGAACTGCCTTATATGGAACTGTAGGGGCAGTAAGAATGACTGATGCATTGTACTCTTGTTCCAATCGTTGGTTGAATACCTCCATGTGCAAAAGTCCCAAAAAACCTAACCTGGCAATCAGAATGATCAATTTATCTTCAACTATAGCGTAACATCTACAGTGCCCTCCATAATGTTTGGGACAAAGACACATCATTTATTTATTTGCCTCTGTACGGCACAATTTGATATTTGTAATAGAAAAAAATCACATGTGGTTAAAGTATTTTAATAAAGGCCATTTTTATACATTTTGGTTTCACCATGTAGAAATTGCAGCAGTGTTTATACATTGTCTCCCCATAACAGGGCACCATAATGTTTACAGCAATGTCATGTAAATGAAAGTAGTCAGTTTTAGTATTTTGTTGCATATACTTTGCATGTAATGACTGCTTGAAGTCTGCGATTCATGGACATTACCAGTTGTGGGGAGTCTTCTCTGGTGATGCTGTGCCAGGCCTGTATTGCAGCCATCTTTAACACCCCCACCACTGTGTTTCACAGATGAGGTGGTATGCTTTGGATCTTGGGCAGTTCCTTCTCTCCTCCATACTTTGCTCTTGTCATCACTCTGATTTAAGTTAATCTTCATCTCATCTGTCCACAAGACATTTTTTCCAGAACTTTGGTTGCTCTTTTAAGTACTTCTTGACAAACTGTAACCTGGCCATCCTATTTTTGCAGCTAACCAGTGGTTTGCGTCTTGCAGTGTAGCCTCTGTATTTCTGTTCATGAAGTCTTCTGCGGACACTGGCCATTGACAAATCCACGCCAAGAATGTTTCTGATCTGTCGGACAGGTGTTTGGGAATTTTTCTTTATTATAGACAATTATTCTGTCATCAGCTGCGGAGGTCTTCCTTGGCCTGCCAGTCCCTTTACGATTAGTAAGCTCACCAGTGCTCTCTTTCTTCTTAATGATGTTCCAAACAGTTAATCTTGGTAAGCCTAAGGTTTGGCTGATGTCATAATGGCTTCTTTGACTTTCATTGGCACACCTTTGGTCCTCATGTTGATAAACAGCAATACAAGTTTGCAAAGGTGATGGAAAGACTGGAGAAAATACTAGGTGCGGAGAGCTCTCTTATACCTGCATTAAGGAGGCAATTAAACACACCTAAGCAATTACAAATGCCTGTGAAGCCATGTGTACCAAACATTATGGTGCCCTGATTATGGGGGGGGGGGGGGGGGGGGGGGGGGGGGGGTGACTATGTATAAACACAGCTGTAATTTCTACATGATGAAACAAAAATATATTAAAAACAACCTTTAATAAAATCTGACATTGTGCACTTTAACCACATATGATTTTTTTCTAATACAAATCTCAAATTGAGGAGCACAGAGGCAAATAAATAAATGATGGGTCTTTGTCCCAAACATTATGGAGGGTACGGTATTTATTACTACAATTACTGCATTGCAGTGTAACTTAAGGCAACTTAGTGATTCTTACCATATTTACAGAATATATATATTAAAGTTTTTATGACCTTTAAATAATTAACTACCGAATATGTATCTGTGAATCCAGATATTTTTCATTGTGAGTTTTTTCAGCTAACTATAACACTGAAATGGAAGGATTCTAAAGTTATAAATTCTAAATACTTTTATCCTTGGTCCTGGCATTATCTTTGTGAAAAAACACTAAAGCAAATTAAGGACCATAATCACCAAATTGCTAATACATGGCTATCCAATTTCATACATGTACCATGTGTGTCACAGAAAGTCTTATGATAGCTTGGCTGGTTTTATGTTGACATTGGTAAAAAGATCGCATAGATTAAGTTACAAAAGAAAATGAAAAATGCAGTGCTAAAACCAAAATACACAGGAACATGTATCATAATTATAGTTAACAGGATTTATTGAAAATGTAAAATGGATGATAGAACTGAATCAACAAGTCATGACAATAGTCAGTGACATTTGACAAAAGGCACTCCTTTTGCTCTGTGCTTGTCATAGTTAGACAGGAAAATTCCTGTCATTGAATGGCTGAAGAAAAGTCACACCTTTTTCAATAGAAAAAAAAAACATTTTCTTGGCCTCTATATTACTTAGTTCATCTAATATCCAGAAGAGATTGGACAAACATTGTTTGTTTTCTTTGGAGTGTTGGAGTTTGAAGAGAGACCTGACAGAAGTATATCAAATTATGAGAATTGGGCGATTTTTCTGTCAAGTTGCCGGCAGTCGCCTGAAAAACCGGCAACGGGAACAGCGACAGACAGAGACAGAGAGACACACACACAGAGACACACAGAGACACACATACACACAGACGCACACACAAACAGAGACACACACACACACACACAGACACATACACACAGAGACAAATACACACACACACACAGCTTCTTTCACCAGCACGTTATGCAGGCAGGGCACAGGGCAAGCGGGGGGAGAGCGCGGTCTGAGTGAAATTCACACGGTGCAAAGCCAAGACGGTTAAAGTCTTGTCCTTCTTAAGTAAGTCCTTTAAAAGAAGGAGGGGGAGGGGGGAGAAGGAATTGCGACAACTTTTAAGATGCCAGAGATACACGGCTGTGTAGCTCGGGGGACATTAATGTTACCGGTCAGTTATCCTTGGTTACATTTACGTAACTACTGCTTACATTTTTTTTCCGCAATGAGCCAACAAAATTCACCAGTCAGCACTGTCTACAATCTACGAGAACCTTCGACCTCCTGGCTACCCACCTACGGCACGAGAATTCTCGCTACTCTCCATGGCGGCTTCATTCTGGTCGCCGCTAATTTTTCAATACGCTGAAAAATTTGCAGTGACCATAATGAGACTGCGACTAGTTCCCATGATGCGGGAGCTCAGGTAGGTACGGGATACTGAGTTGGATGATCAGCCATGATCATATTGAATGGTGGTGCAGGTTGAAGGGCCGAATGACCTACTCCTGCACCTAATTTCTATGTTTCTATGTTTCTATGTAACTCCTCACGACCATGAAGACGACTTCCCGGCAACCACCCGCGAACATGTGGCGACTGCATAGTCTCCTGCAGTCACCTAAGTGGGACAGGCTCATGAGATACCTGGAATGAGCTGCCTGGAGTGGTAGTGAAAGCAGATACAATATGTTATTTAAGAGGCTTTTACATACTCCATCTCTCCTCATAAGACAGACCTGCCACCCCAGGAATCAGTCTGGAGAATCTATGATAACTTTCTCTGCAGCAAGTAGATGATGTTTTTGAAGGGTAAGGAGATCAAAACTGTACACAATAGCTCAAGGATATTTAGAAACATAGAAATTAGGTGCAGGAGTAGGCCATTCGGCCCTTCGAGCCTGCACCGCCATTCAATATGATCATGGCTGATCATCCAACTCCGTATCCCGTACCTGCCTTCTCTCCATACCCTCTGATCCCCATAGCCACAAGGGCCACATCTAACTCCCTCTTAAATATAGCCAATGAACTGGCCTCGACTACCCTCTGCGGCAGAGAGTTCCAGAGATTCACCACTCTCTGTGTGAAAAAAGTTCTTCTCATCTCGGTTTTAAATGATTTCCCCCTTATCCTTAAGCTGTGACCCCTTGTCCTGGACTTCCCCAACATCGGGAGCAATCTTCCTTTTTACTACCAACTTTTTACTACCAATTTACTACCAACATCCTATATAATTTCAGTATCATGTCTTTACTTCTGTAAAACCAATTTGAGCTACTATTCTATTTGCCTGCAGCTTGCATGTTACCAGTCAGTGATGTATGTGCGGTCCTTTAGAACATTAACAATTTTGAATCTTATTATTTAAAAATACTCAGCAGTTCTGTTTTTTGTAATGAAGCAGATAATTTCTTATTTTTCCACATTGTATTCCATCTGCCATATTGTTGTCCATGTAAATAGGCAGCATCTCTGGAGAGAAGGAATGGGTGATGTTTTTTGGTCGAGTGCCTTCTTCAGACAGTCTTCTCTCAATTACCCATTCCTTCTCTCCAGAGATGCTGCCTGTCCCGCTGAGTTATTCCAGCATTTTGTGTCTATCTTCGATATAAACCAGCATCTGCAGTTCCTTCCTGCACTTGTTGTCCATGAACTTAGCCAACCTATATTTCTCGATGCCTCTTTGCATCGTTATCACTGGTCAATTTCCTGCTTAGTTTTGTTTCATTAGCAAGCTCGGAAATGAAGCATTTAGTCCCCTAAGTCAAGTCATCGAAGTAGATTGCGAATAGTTTGGTCCCAAGCACTGATCCTTGTGGTGTCTCATTAGGCACGGCCTACCAACCTGACAAGGACCATTTATCCCTCCTCTATCATTTCCATCTGCTAATAAAACAGAATTCTGTTTTTATTCCAAAATTTAAAAAATTGTAGATACACAAACAGAAGCCTCGAAGTCCTTATTTCCAAAATATGCACCGATCACAATTTAATCACATGTCACACTCAGTTAAATTGTGACCTACGTTATCTATATCTAATTAAGTTGAGTTGTTCCTTCCAGTAAAGTACAAAGACCTATAAAATATGAAAAGGAACCATGTACAAACCCAGTCATTTACTTTTCATAAATCAGAAATACTGTTTTAAATGAAGGTTCAAGTAGCATCATGTCAGTGGAAGATGTAGAGGCTGATTTTTTTAAAGTCTGAAAAACAATTAATGCCCTTGGTGCAATAACTCTGTTTAATTTAAATTTATCCAAACAACTCTCCATTTCTTAATATTGGTAAGCACATTCTACCGAAATAAATGCTGGAGACCACCAACAATCCTTTGCTGAGACTTAGTTCAATATGTACTGAGAAGAACAGTATTGAAATAAAAATGATGACAAGCCAAAAATGAACGTAACAATCTTCCCACTTACCTCCAGCCAGCCCCCAAGGCTGGGCTGCTATCCCGGTGAACTGTCACACTGGAATCATTCAGTGTCAACTTCTCCACCGCTTTCCTTAAGTTGGTATACTCAGATTGGTCAATAGGGTACATTCCTTGGAAATTAAACCATTAAAAGGGTCAGAATACTAAACTCATTACTGCATTCTAATTGACGAGACTGTACAAGGTATGTTTGTGAATGGATGGCACTAAAATAGGTAGTATTGCAGACAATGAAGATGGTTATCAAGAATTACAGCTGGGCAAGTGGGCTGAGGAATGGCAAATGAGATTTAATTCAAATAAGTGTGAGGTGTAATCTTTTGGGAGGTCAACCCAGAGCAGGGCCTTAAATGTGAATGGTAGGGTTCTGGGAAGTGCTGTGGGATCCAGGAGTACGTACACAGTTCCTTAAAATTGATGTCACAAGTAGATAGTGTGGTGAAGGGGGCTTTTGGCACACTGACCTTCATCAATCAGGGAAATTAGTCCAGAAGTTTGGGACATCATATTCCACTTGTGCAAGAAGTTGGGGTGCAAAACATGACATGATGTTTCAGTTCGGGACCCTTCAATACATGTCATTCTCCAACATTTCCACCGCCAGGCACATCTTCCCATCCGTATTCCTTTCCACTTTACATAGAGACCACACCCTCTGCAACTCCTTGGTTCACTCATTCCTCCCCACCCTGCCTGCCCCTTCCCTAGGTACTTTCCCTAGCAACTGAAGGAGATTTCCTGACAGCTCTTCTTTCACTTCCATCCATGGACCTCAGCAGCCCTTCCAGGTTCACCTTCCATATCAAATCTTGCCTACTACCTTTGGTGCTCACAATGTGGCCTATTTGACTTGGTGCGACCAAGTGGAGACTAGGCAATTTGTCCAAACACTTGCCCTCGGTCTGCCAAGGCCTGTTGGGAGCTCCTGGTTGCTAACCATTTCAATTTTCCTTCCCAATCCCACAACAATCTTTCTGCCCAATGCCAGAGTGAAGCCACATGCAAATTAGAGGAACAGCACCTCATATTCCGCTTACAACCCAACGGTACGAGCATTGAATTCTCCTATTTCAAGCAATATCCTCTTTCCCCCTCACCCCGCGGTGCACACACATTTCTTTCACACTGCTCCTTTCCTCTCCTCCGTACGCTCAACTCCCATCCCCAAGTCTCATATTCCCCTTTTATCCTCCCTCTTTCCCCTCTCCCCTTCCACCCATATCCGCTGCCTCTGGCTTTATATGTCACTAGTTTTCTCTGCCAAATACCCCCCCCCCCCTACATATTTGATTATATTCTTAATAATTGATCTTTTCAAAAATTTAATCACAACAATCCTGTACTATGTTTTGAGTTTATTTTATTATTTTGATGTCTCTGTTAAATGGGGTCCATCCTAAATAGAAACATAGAAATAGGTGCAGGAGTAGGCCATTCGGCCCTTCGAGCCTGCACCGCCATTCAATATGATCATGGCTGATCATCCAACTCAGTATCCTGTACCTGCCTTCTCTCCATACCCCCTGATCCCTTAGCCACAAGGGCCACATCTAACTCCATACCATACAGTACAGTACTGTTGACCGTCAGATATTAGTGTAAAGTCCTGGGGTTGAATATAATGGGGAAGAACATTCACTGGTTTAAGATTGCTGGCTAACCAAGTGCTTTGCTGTTTGTTTCAGCATGGCTGCAATACTTCAGAATGGCATTCCCAGAAATGTTTGAGAGGTGGGTGAGGTGCTGCCCCCTGCTGAACATTTAGTAACACTACAGACCAGTTAAAAAAAATGTTTTAAAAATAATAATTTAACATTGAAAAATATTATCAAATACATAAATCACCAACTGTCTAAGGGGCAAGAAAATCTACGGATTCTAATATGAAAAATATTCTAAGATGCAAGTTTGTGCATTAGTTGCTTTTTCTTAACCGAAATGCAGAAATACCACGTTCCTTACCTGCAAAGACCATTGGTTTGGCAGGTTTGAACCCAGCTAGTGGCTCCACAGGATGTTTCTGTAAATAAAGGGTGTCTCCAATCTGTGCTTCCTTCACATCCTTCATTCCAGCTACCAAGTAACCCACTTGTCCAGCACACCTTTAAGTTACAGAAAGCATGGTTACATTGCTATGGATCTGGCAACTGGGCTGTAATGTTCAGCGAGAATTACATTCCTGTACAGCTACTCAGGTGAGCCTATACTGTACAAAGTGTAATCTTTCAGATCCGACTGCACAGCGATAATGGTCCTTCTGCTCGTTCAGGTAAATCCAATACAATGGTAGCTTTACAAAAATAATCAAGAGAATTGACCTCCCTGTCCTGGCCAATTCTAATGCCAATGTAGACAGGTACATGGATAGGAAAAGTTTAAAGGGGTATGGGTCAAATGCGGCAGGTGGGGCTAGTGAAGAAGGGTCGGCATGGGGAAATTGGGCCAAAGGGCCTGTTTCCATGCTGTATGACTGTGTTATCTTCACAAGAAATAATTATCTGGTAATTATTACATTAATATCTATGGTAACACAAATATTTATACATTACCACAGCAACATTATAGAAGTATTTCATTGAATATACTGTGTCTTACAACATCTCAAGGTTGTGGGAGGCACTACATAAAGCAAGTCATTTTTTAGAATTACTAACATAATATTTATGAACATGAAATTGAAACTGCAAATTCCTTACAGCTGTTCTACTGGGTACTGATCGGGCCTTAGGATTCCGACTTCATTAACTTCATACACTTTCTTGGTGTAAGATGACATTATTTTGTCCCCCTTTTGCACCAATCCATCAAAGAGTGCAATGCTGGCTATAACTCCTCTATAATGGTCATAGGTGGAGTCGAACACCAAAGCTCTCATTGGATCTGAAATGTTTGCACGAGGCCTGAAATGAGAAAGTACTTTGTAATTATTTTATTCTGTCAATTTTAATACAGATGCTAAAAAATGAAACAAATTTTAAACAAAAATATAACAATGACAGAGATTAAAAATAGCTTAACAGCAGACTGAGACCAAGGTTCTCATGGTGTGGTTAAACCACCTCACATTAGATCATCTGATAAATGATGACATAGATTTTGCATTCAGCAGCAAAGAAATGGTACTTGCCATAAACCTGGTGTAAAGATACCCAGGCATTTTTTTAATCAGGTTCTGGGTGCTCAGGTCATCTTCTCCAAATGTCACTTTCAGTTGAAAGTTTTTAACAAATTATCTGTGCTATCCAGCAACAGCAGACATGCTAATCAGTGAATCAAATTTAAGAATGCTCACTGTGAGACAAGCAAGGAATACAAAGATCCCAGAGCGAACAGAGAAGGAAAAAAAAATCAGAATATGATTGATTTTTTAAATTAATTCCCCGCATTTTTATTTTTTTGCGTGTGGTTATGAGGCTCCAAGTCGTGTTTTTAGAGAGTGGTCAACAAGACAGTTCAATGATGATTATGACAATTAAAAACTCAACTTATTCCTGATTGAACTAGGCTGTTTCATGCAACGATAGTATAAAAGTAGATGAAATTCACAACACGTAATTCCATCTGCGCACATTCTGGAGCAGTAGGGTGCGACTGTCAATAGCTTTTGGATTGCTGCCTTTGTGGAAGTGGGGGCTCCAAAGGCTGCCATCAGACTGAAACAGTAATAACTACAAATTCTAATAGATTTGCTATTATTATGACTGGAAGCTGTTACAGTCATAGTGATCAATAAGGTACATCATCTGCTGTAATATCTGATCAAATTTACAGTGCTATCAAAATGTAATTTCATTCCATTTCAAGAAAATGGCACATTTACTCAATATATTCACAATTTAATAGATGTGAATCATTGTACTTTAAATTATGTTTGGAATTCAATTCTGTACATTCGGGGTGAGGTTGTAAGAGTTGCAGTTATTGCCTATCTCTGTAATCCTTCTTGAACTGAAGTTTGCAGAGTCAATCAATAACTATATAAAACGTTCTTCAAATACATGGAGCAATTAAGAACAAGAATCTACTTTGATTTGGTTACTCAGTCGTGTGTTATAGGTGTTTTATGACAAATGTTCTGCTGTATACATTAATAATACAACTCAAACAAACCAGGTTTCAATTTATTTAGTTTACTGTAATTTGACATGAGGATTGAGAGAGCACATGAGCACGGCCAATGTTCAAAGGTGAACTAGAAAATGCCATTTTGATTCTAAAATATTTATGTGCATTCATTCATCAAAAGCTGTATAATTGTAATAACACCATTTGCCATTATATTGATGTTAGAATAATTATGTTAGAATGTTATGCTTCATCTACTCATAAAGTTTAACATTTTTATACTTCTCTCTTGTTCATTAAGTGACAAATAGCAATTCAATTTGTTTTCTCCATGTTCGCAAACCTCTGCTTAACATCAATATTATGTACTAATATGTTAGTTTTACCCCCACAGTAGTCATCCATTGCCCCTCTGCAAATCAATATGTCGCCTCTGTTCAATATTGGGTTTTCACCATCAGCCAAGAACAACAGCTCTATCATATTTGACTAAAGGCAGATGTAAGGCATATGTAAGGCAGATGTAAGGCAGATGTAAGGCATATGTAAGGCATATGTAAGGCAGATGCAAGGCAGATGTAAGGCATGTAATCACAATATATCAATGAAGTCATTGCACACATTTCAGAAACATGTTTATCAACCAACGTTGCTGATTTATAAGAAACATGATGGCATTAAAATCAACCCTCACTGACAGTCAGAGGTTATAGGGGGAAGGCAGGAGAATGGGGTTAGGAGAGAGAGTATAGATCAGCCATGACTGAATGGCTGAGTAGACAATGGGTCGAACGGCCTAATTTTACTACTATTCCTTATGACCTTATGATTTTTACAATCGGCATGTAGCCATTCTGGAAGTAATCATGTTGCTTGTGATAGGAACCCCATTTATAGGCAATAGACAATAGACATTAGATGCAGGAAAAGGCCATTCGGCCCTTCGAGCCAGCACCGCCATTTAATGTGATCATGGCTGATCATCCCCAATCAGTACCCGTCCCTGCCTTCTCCACCGCCCTCTGAGGCAGGGAATTCCACAGACGCACAACTCTCTGTTGCAACGATTTTAAAAGCCAAGCCAAGGCAAACAATTTGGCTGCAGCCACCCGACAACCAAAATTCATTTTGTGAACACAAACTTTTTTAAAAGGCGATGCAAACAATTGGGCAGCAGCCACCTTACAGCCGCATCGAGGGGACTCACCGTGGAGTAGACGTGCGTTCAGTGTTATTCGCAGCTCAGGGAACCATGACCCTCTCGCTTCCTGGGTCTGGCAGAGACTGAGTAAGGGACTAAATTTCCGGGTTTTATAGTCCCGCCCCCCTGCCGCCGGTCCCGGAAGGGGGGGGGGCTCTGAGCGAGGTGGCCAAAAATGACGGCCGTAGGTGGCGCCGTTCTCTCGGAAATCACACCACAGCGAGCCAAAATCGGTCAAGATCAGACTTTTAGTAATATACATAGATATGTTTCAATGAGATCCCTCTCATCCTTCTAAACTGCAGATTGTACATTCTCTCAGCATTCTCCCAGTCCTGCCATCCTGGGAATCAACCTTGTAAACCTACGCTGCACTCCCTCAATAGCATGAATGTCCTTCCTCAAATTAGGGGACCAAAACTGCACACAATACTCCAGGTGTGGTCTCACTAGGGCTCTATACAACTGCAGAAGGACCTCTTTGCTCCTATATCTGAGTCCTCTTGTTATAAAGGCCAACATGCCATTCACTTTCTTCACTGCCTGCTGTACCTGCATGCTTGCTTTCATAGGCTGATGAACAAGGACCCCCCAGATCCCGTTGTACTTCCCCTTTTCCCAATTTGACTATTTAGATAGTAATCTGCCTTCCTGTTTTTGCTACCAAAGTGGATAATCTCACATTTATCTGCATTAAGCTTCATTTGCCATTTATCTGCCCTCTCCCCCAACCTGTCTAAGTCACCCTGCATTCTCATAGCATCCTCCACACAGTACACACTGCCACCCAGCTTTGTGTCATCTGCAAATGTGCTAATGTTACTTTGAATCCCTTCATCCAAATCATTGTTGTACATTGTAAATAGCTGCGGTCCCAGCACCGAGCCTTGCAGTACCCCACTAATCACTGCCTGCCATTTTGAAAGGGACCCGTTAATCCTCACTCTTTGTTTCCTGTCTGTCAACCACTTCTCTATCCATGTCAGCACTCTACCCCCAATACCATGTGCCCTAATTTTGCCCACTAATCTCCTATGTGGGACCTTATCACATGCTTTCTGAATGTCCAGGTACACTACATCCACTGGTTCTCCCGTGTCCATTTTCCTAGTTACATCTTCAAATAATTGCAGAAGATTAGTCAAGCATGATTTTCCCTTCGTAAATCCATGCTGACTAGAGGATAAGCGAAGCATGTTATTAATATCAGTAACACACTAAAATAAGTCATACTTACGGTGGAATCTTTTCAACAACTGCTTCCAAAACTCGATCTATATTTGTTCCTAGTTTGGCTGAAATCTGTAAGAATTAAAGTATTTAGTAAAGGGCCTGTCCCACTTGCGTGTCCTTGGCACGCACATTATGCGACCTCGTGGTAGCATTGAGCCGCGACGGTCCCGCGAAAGTCGCGTGCGATTTCATGCGTACACACAGCCTTCTGGAGCGCGTGACGTCATTTGGAGATGGACACAAAGCCGGAATAACTCAGCAGGACCGGCAGCATCTCTGGAGAGAAGCAATGGGTGATGTTTCGTGTCGAGACTCTCCTTTAATCTAAAAAGATGGGTCTTGACCCGAAACGTCACTCATTGCTTCTCTCCAGAGGTGCTGCCGGTCCCGTTGAGTTACTCCTGCATTTTGTTTCCATCTTCAATTTTCTTGGCCCCGCTCTGGGAGTAGAAATGGGGGAGGATCCATACCGCAACGGCCGTGAGCCGCAGGCCGAGTTCGGCAATCGTTTGCCTGCTTCTGCTGCTGTTGGAGGTGAGACGTTGCGTCACGCCAGGATCTTGGGCCTGTCCCACTTTGTCAGTCAGTTACGCGACAGGCTGTTGGCGCGTGAAGATTTTGTTCGCTATAAAACTGTCGCACACAACTACATACTCTTCCGCGCTTCTCAGTGGGACCGCCCCCCACGCGGCCATACGATGCCCATGCGCCTCAACGCGACCACAAGGTCACGTAATTTGCGTGCCAAGGACACACAAGTGGGACAGACCCTTAAAGATACAGGTGCACAACCTTTTATCCGGTGTTCCAGAAACCGAAAAGCTCCGAAAACCGGCCATTTTTTCCAGATGTCGTCTGCGCACCAAAGCTCGCGTTTGGCGCCAAACTTGACCCAAAACGACCCACGGTCAACCCAGGTCTGTACTACTGTAGCGGCTGCCTCCGCCCTGGAGACCGGGAGACGCTTAAACATCTGTAAATCATTGCTTAAATGTTAGTCAGTTAGTTTGGAGGGCTTTTATGTGAAGGGGGGTGAAGGGGTAAACTTTAATTCTTAGTCCCCTACCTGGTCGGAGAGGCGGGGAGCGGTCAATGCCTTACCGGGTCGCTGTGCAGTAAGCTCCGCAGCGCTGTGGCCGTTGGGGCTGCGGGCGGCGCCAGTTGTAGCTCCGACCCCGGCAACTCTACCCCTGGCTGCGGGGCGCTCCAAATCCAGCGCGGCCCGCGGCCGGACGCCCCAGCTCCGCAAATGTCGGGAGTCGGCAGCGTCGCAGCGCTGGGAAACCAGCGGGGGGAGCGGGCAATGCCTTACCGGGTCGCCGTGCGGCAAGCTCCGGAGCGCTGTGGCCGTCGACACACAACATCGCGGAGCGTCGCTGGATTTGGAGCCGCGCAGCCAGGGGTAGAGTTGCCGGGGTTGGAGCTCCAACTGGCGCCGCCCGCGGCCGGACGGAGCCCCCAACTCCGCGGCTCCAAATCCAGCGACGCTCCGCGATGTTGTGTGTCGGCGGCCACAGCGCTCCGGAGCTTGCCGCACGGCGACCCGGTAAGGCATTGCCCGCTCCCCGCTGGTATCCCAGCGACTCCCGACATTCCCAGAGCTGGGACGTCCGGCCGCGGGCGGCGCTGGATTTGGAGCGCCTCGCAGCCAGGGGTAGAGTTGCCGGGGTCGGAGCTCCAACCGGTGCCGCCCGCAGCCGGACGGAGCCCCCAGCTCCGCGAGGTTGGGAGTCGCCGACCAGGTAGGGGACTAAGAATTAAAGTTTCCCCCTTCACCCCGACTCCACCACCACCACATAAAATCCCTCCAAACTAACTGACTAACATTTATGCAATGAGTCTCCCGGTCACCCGGGAGGAGGCAGCAGCTCCAGACTTTTCAAGCCGCCCGCGCTACCTACCTAATCTACGCTAAAAATCTTCCATTCTGAAATCCGAAAATGTCCGAAATCCGACAAGTGTCTGGTCCCAAGGCTTTCGGATAAAAGGTTGTGCACCTGTACTACAAACTGCTTTCAGAATTCCTGAACTCTGCTTCACCTTGCTGAATCAAATTCCTTCGTTTTTAAATGGAGTCAACTGGAGTCTGCAGCTATTTTTGCAAGATGGATTAAGGTACACTTCATGGAGCAAAACAAATCCTGACCCGTATTTTAGCTCAGGCACTGCAATATGGGCAATGGTGTTGACTTTCAATATCAATAATTATATACTGTCACTGTTAAACTAAATTGCAGGGTTGGCAGGAGAGAATGAAATCTTTGAGGTGCCGAAGCAAAACAACATCCTATATGTGGAAATGCCTAGTTTACAAAGCCATTATGACTGATACCATCTTACATTAGTTTACTTTAGATAACACTAGGAATAAATAAATGTCTGTGCGATAAATTGTGAATGTATCTGTTGTTCTATATAAAGAAACAGACTTGCTCTGTAAATAAAATGAAGACTACTGATCAATGGGATGTGTTGCCACGCGTTGCTGTAAACAGCTACAATAAATGTTGAAACATTCAGGCACCTTGGGGCTAACTTTTAAATGTTTTTCACTGCTTAGGGTCATTGAACAACCAGACAAAAGAAAAAAGAGCTAAATTCGTACCCTGATACATTCTTCTTTCGGAATATCAAAGACCTTTTCAATCTGTTTTTCAACCCTGTCAGGGTTTGCATGCTTGAGGTCAATCTGCAGAGATAATGATACAAATATTTGCCTTGGGTCGAGAAGAAAAGCAAGTGGCTACCATTTTATTACATTTGGAAATATTAATGGAAAATATGACACTGCATTTTAAATAAAAACAAACATAAAGAGAAAAATATAAACTTTCCTTGTTTATCACTGGAATTATCATTAGCTGCGATTCAAAGGCAAGGAAGAAGTTTGCCACAGTCTGTGCTTGAATACCCTGAGGGGAAAAAATACAATTAAAATGGATCCTGAATGGGAAGACGGGGTAAATGTTGAGATGTTTCCAAAGGATGTTATTACTAGTTTAGCAGGTGGTTGTTTGAATCTGAGGTGCATACGAACTTGTTCTCACCTAAGACTGTGAATCTCCGGAATTCTCTACCTAGTGTGTGTGGGGGGGGGGGGGGGGGGGGGGGGGGGGGGAGAAGATTATTGAAGGTTTTTGAATAAATTATTGAAAGATGAGGGAATTGGGGACCATGGAGAACTGGCAGAGAAGAGGCCTGGGACGTATCAGCCATTAATGGTGGGGCAGACTTGAATGGTCAAGTGACCTATTCCTGCTCTTATTTTCCCATGCCTTAAATCAATGTTGTTGAGAAGGATGAGGGGGATCTTATAGAAACATATAACATTATAAAAGGACTGGACAAGCTAGATGCAGGAAAAATGTTCCCGATGTGGGGCGAGTCCAGAACCACTGGCCACAGTCTTAGAATAAAGGGGAGGTCATTTAAGACTGAGATGAGGAAAAAAAATGTTTCGGGTCAGATAGGCACTTGGAAGTTCAGGGAACAGAAGGACATAGATCATGAACATATGAAATTAGTTTAACTTGGCATCATGTTTGGTACAAATATTGTGAGGCGAAGGGGCCATTCTTATGGATCTTGTGTATTCGTATGTAAATGTACCATGTATAAAATTCTCACATTGGCATATATTGATGTAAAGGACATTTTGTGCACTGTACCAATGTGAGTGTAATAAATATACAAGCTCAACCAGATCAATTTACCTCATTGGCATCCACTATCAAGAGAACACCCTGACAAGCAGACAATGATCGAGAAACTTCATAGCTGAAATCCACGTGACCCTGCAGAAAATAATTACTTTTTGAGTAAAGATACATTTTAAAATTAAATGTATAATTTTTTTAATAACAAACAATTGCATAAAGCACGTATCTAAATGCAGAAAACCCAAGCCAATATATAACTTTACCAATATGATCCCAGTCTTAAATACAAGAATTCACTGAAGCTCAAAGTATGCATCTCCCAACTAGAAATATGGCAAAGGATTTCAATTAATTTAAAGTAATCACAGGGCTCTCGCTTAACTTTTTTTCCCAGTTGCCAGCCGGGCAACCAAGGCAGCTTTTTAGGTTGCCAAATGACAGTTTAGGTGGTCATTTAAGAGGGCTTGCATGACACGTGCGATAATGTGCTCGGACGAAGTGCGTAGTTACCGGTCAGAATTATGGTCAATGAAACATTCATATATTATTTCTGCCTCAAATAAAGTGACAAACGAAACATATTCACCAATCAAGACATGATATATACCACAATGACATGCAGCAAAATTACAATACAGTATCTCATCTCCTTTTACATGTTGCAATGAATGCAATTTCTATTATTTCTTTCCACTTCCAAACAAAATTCTGGTTGGATTATTCAGCGTATGATCAACCTCAGTGAGACCAAGTGCAGGCTTGGCAATCGCTTTGCACAGCACCTACACTCAATTCGCAATAACCAACCTGATCTCCTGCTGGCTCAACACCTCAACTCTCCCTCCCATTCCGAATCCGACCTTTCTGTCCTGGGCATCCTCCATGGCCAGAGTGAGGCCCAGCGCATATTGGAGGAGCACCACCTCATATTTTGCTTGGTAGTTTACACCCTAGCGGTATGAACATTGGCTTCTCCAATTTCAGGTAGTCCTTGATTTCTCCTCCGCTTCCCAGTTCTCCCTCAGCCCACTGTCTCTGCCTCTTCCTTTCTTCTTCCAACCCCCTGCACCCTCACATCAGTTTGATGAAGGGTCTCGACCCAAAGCTTCGCCTATTTCTTCACTTCGTAGATGCTGCCTCACCCACTGAGTTTCTCCCCATTCACACAAGTTTGGTTATCCCACTTTCCTTACCCACCCTACACATTAGGGGCAATTTTACAGAGACAAGTTAACCTACAAAGCCAATGCAACTTTGGGATGTGGGAGGAAACCTACATGCTTGCAGAGAGAATGTGCAAATTCCACACAGACAGTGCCCGAGGACAGGATCGAACACAGATCCCTGGCGTGTGAGGCAGCAAGTCTACCAGCTGTGCCTCTATATTTTATTTTCCAACACACAAAAAATTATACGTTGATAACTTTGGTTACTAAAAAAAAAAGAAACTATCCATTTTCAGTCTTAAATCTCTAAGTGACGCTATGTCCCCCTTTACAGCTACTGTATGTTTTAATTCAGTTCAAGACTATGGGGCAGTACATTGGCCATAAAGTTGCTGCCTAAAATTGCCAGAGACCTGGAATTGATCCTGAATATGGGTGCTGTCAGTAAGGAGTTTGCCCCTTTTCACTTTGATCACATAAGTTTTCTCCGGGTGCTCTTGTTTCCTTCCACATTCCAAAGGTGTGCAGGAACCTTTTTCGGACCCAAACCAAAACGGAATATTTTCCTTTTGTCCAGAGCTTCTCTGACCTGTTGAGTTACTCCAGCTTTTTGTGTCTATCTTCAGTTTAAACCACCATCTGCAGTTTTTCCTACACACACGATACTATACGATAGAACTTTATTAATCCCAGGAGGGAAATTGTGTGTGTGTGTGTGTGTATAGTTATATCTATCTATATTTAAAACTCTGTGGCTGGGTGTGTGTGTGTGGCTGTGTGTGTTTTTGCCTTGCTGTCTTGTGGGTGCCACATTCGGCCTTTGATTCCATGCTACGCCAGCACTCCGTCATTAAACTCCATCATTTTTTTCCATCTTGCTAGCTCATTCATTTTACATCCGATTTTACACTCTTTTTACGTATCATTATGCGTATAAATACAAGTATACAGTGCATGGATAGATATGTCTCTCTACATAAATTGCAATAGGCCTGCAGCCCTTCTATTGATTGCTACACGTTCTTGTAGCTGTAAGCAGTACAACACCATAGCAAGTTTAGCAATTCAATTTTAATTTCTTAGTGTTAGTTAATGTCGATTAGTGTCTGCGTACATATGTGCATGTTGGGCATTCACCGTCTCTCAGGTTATGGCATGCTGTTACGTATTGTGCACCAAGATGTGCCGTATTTCCTTCGCCAAGGATTATTCTTAGTTTTGATGTATCATCTAGTTCTTTAAAATCAGTGGTTGCCACACTGAATTTGTCAAAGTATGCTTTCCTTGTTTTGTCAAATGTTTTGCATTTTAGGAGGAAGTGCACCTCTGTTTCAAACTCATCTGTCAAACAGTGGCCGCATATTCTGTTTTCTCTTGGTAGCCAGAATCTCTTCTGTCTTCCTTTTTCAACTGCCAAATAGTGGTCACTTAACCTGTATTTGGTGAGGGTCTGTCTCTGATTTATGTCTCTAACAGTTGAGAGATAGTCTGCCAATTTATTATCTCTTTTTAGGGCACGGTAACATTCTAATCTGCTTTGGCTTTTGGTTTCTATATCCCAATGTTCCAAATACGTTTATTTACATTGTTTAATAATTTGGTTCACTCTAACTGGTGATTGGGGGTCAGTATTGATCTGGGGCCAGTCAGGGTTAAACTGGATAGGGTTTAACTGAATAGGGGTAGTTAGTCTCAGTACCAACTGACACAGGGAACTCTTTTCTGGGTTCCCCTCTTGTGTTTGAAGGGCTTTAAACTGGAGGGTATCTGGGGGGCTAGATTTAAGGTGATTCCAAAATAAGGTGCTCTTTTCTGGATATTTTCTCCTCCTCCCCTCCACCCCCTCTCCCTCTGTCTCTGCCCCTCTCTCTGTGTCTCTCCCCATTCTCTCTCCGCCCATTCTCTCTCTGCCCATTCTCTCTCTGACCCCCCCTCTCTTAAAATATTAATATAATATCAAGGGGGGGGGTAGTTAGTGTGTGTTTGAGGGGTGGTTAGTGCGTATGACGCCGCATGCCACCCCCCCCACCGCAACCGTGCTTTGGAGGAACAGACCCAACGGGTCTGCACTTGGTCTAGTATTCATATATAAATATACACAGTTTTGTTTTCTCATTTATAACATTGTTTACAGAGTACTATGTTTACATATTCTGTTGTGCTGCTGCAAGTAAGGATTTCAATGAGACATGAGAATTAAACACTCTTGACTCTTGAATTACGTCGCTAATGTGTTGGATAGAACTAGTGCATGGGTGATCGGTGGTCAGCGGCGTGGATATCTTTAAATTAAACTAAAACACTAAAACCAGAGGAAATCTAAAGAAGGGTATCTACCCGAAACGTCACCCAATTTATTCTCTCCAGAGAATGTTGACTGCTCCATGGAGTTCTGCCGCACAATTAAAGCATGGAATAGTCTTCACCCTATTATAGGTACCCAACCAGAAGCAATTAAATTTAAGGTAGCTCTTTGTTTCCCCCAAGAACCCTTTGTTTGTTTAAGTCCAAGTCAAGAGTCAAGAGAGTTTTAATGTCATGTGTCCCAGATAGGACAAAAAAATTCTTGCTTGCTGCAGCACAACAGAATATGTAAACATAATACAGAACAGGAGATAAAAGTTCACTGAGTCTATATACCATAGACTATATATATACACAATACATAAACAGATAAAATGCAATAAGGTGTTATTTTTCAGAGTTTGGTGGTGGTGTTTAAATTCTATTTAAATTACATTTTGAATATTTTTGGAGGACCAGGAAACCAAGAAGCAAGAGTTACTCCAGGGAGTTACTCGAGTTCGAATGAGTGGCTCTGCGTTGGTTTTCAGCAGTCGCGGCAAGTGGACAGCAATGGCCACTTGCTCCCACTATGCAAAGGGAGGGAGAAAGTGGTAGACACCGACCAATTGCAGTGGCAGTGCACATGTGCAGGGCTGGCCAAAGATCCTCGCTATAGGATCTTTGGCGCTGCCCGTGGTTGTGCGCACGTGTAAGGCTGCCGGCCGTGCCGGCGGACGAGGAGCGGGCGGAGACCAGAGTCACGGACAGCGGGCGGAGACGGAGAGAAAGAGAAAGATAGAGAGGGGGCCCGCTCAGGTGTTCCGGATGCTTGCCAAGCCGGGCAAAATGGCATGGCTTTTAGGTTGCCCGGTGCGACTGTGGGTTGCCATTGGCAACCGCTAATTTCGAGCCCTGAATCAGTTGTCTGAAGATCCCGAGTCTACGTGGAATAATAGAGCATTTGAAATAGGGAGTATGTGTGAATTTCTTGGCACCTGTGAACCACAGGACAAACCCAGCCACAAACGTGATCTTAGATGGACCAGCTTGAGATCAAATATTTATTGTCTTTGCCTTAGCAGAGGAATAATATCAACAAAGGCATTTGTAAACTTACTGGTGTGTCGATCAGGTTTAGGAGGTAGGTTTTTCCTGCATGACTGTAAAAGAGAGTTGCTGTCTGTGCTTTCACTGTAATACCTCGTTCTCGTTCCACTTGCAGTTTATCTAGTACTTGTTTGTTGTGTTCAGTCTTGATAATTGCCCCTAAAAATGTATCATTTAAAATGTTAAGACATGTTTTTTTGTATCTTTCATCTTGCCAGCTTCAAATGCTATACTATCGAAAAAGTAAAGGGAAAATTAAGTCTATTATGAACAAACAGCTACACACGAGAGGCTAAAGGATCCAAAACATTGCCTATCCATTCCCCCCACAGATTTGCTCAATTACTACAGCATGTTGTGTTTAAAACAGCAGCTAAAATACATTTCTAGATGCAGTAAACCTAAGCCAATACATAATGTTAGGGTCTTGACCCAAACATCACCTATTCCTTTTCTCCAGAGATGCTGCCTGACCCGTTCAGTTACTCCAGCTTTTGTTGTCTATCTTTAGTTCTTTCTATAATGTTGCCAACCATGCTTGTGACTCAAAATGTACGAATCCACCAAAATGTGCTTATAACTGAAGGTAAACCCCCCCAAACGCTTACACAAACTGACCTGCCCTCATATGGTGGTTTATTTTTTATTAATATTATTTAAAAACATGTTTGTTTTTTTTATAAATTTCTTCCAATTTCTACTCACTATGACTTGGTCATTGGATTCAGGTCAGCTTTAATAACTGCCTCAACAGCACTATCCTATGCACTAGCGCAGCACAGTGTTGCAGTGCTACATCTGCTGCCTTACAGCGCCAGAGGCCAGAGCTTGATCCTGACTATGATCTGACGGTGCTGCCTGCATGGAGTTTGTACGTTCTCCCTGTGACCGTGTTTCTTCCGGGTGCTCCGGATTCTTCCCACATTCCAAAGACGTACAGGTTTGTAGGTTAATTGGCTTTGATACAATTGTTTCTAGCGTATAGGATAATGTTAACGTACGGGGTGATTGCTGATTGGCATGGACTCAGTGGGCCAAAGGGCTAATTTCCTTGCTGTATCTCTAAAGTCTAAAGTTTAATAGGACAGGGTAGAAAGAGTGGTAACGAAGGTACATGATATGTTTGTCCTCATGGGTCTGGTCATTAGGTGTAAGAGTTGGGAAGTCAGGCATTATAAGATTGTAGATAGGCTGCATTTGGAGTATAGCGTGCAGTTCTGGTCACAATATTATTGGATGGATATAGCGGCTTTGGAGAAGGTGTAGCAGAGATTTGTTTACCTGAATTAAAGGGCTGTAAGGAGAGTTTGAACTAAAACTTGGATTGTTTTCTCTGGAATGCCAGGCAGATGAGAGATCTGATAGAAGTATATAAAATTATGAAAGACATAGATAGGATCAACAATTGTAACCTTTTTCCAGGGTGGAAATGTCAAAGTCTTGAGGGCATAGCTTTAAGGTGAATGGGATACTTGTTTTATTTACACACAGAAGGTGGTGGGTGCCTGGTATGCACCGCCTGGTTGGTGGTGGAGATACATATGACAGTAGCATTTAAGAGGCTTTTAGACGGGTACTAGACTAAGTGGGGCCCGATGGGTCCCATTATCACACGGGAGGGCTGGTCCCCCGACGCAATACTCCACCTCTCCACCAATTTCAACATTGGTGGCCTGTGGGGGGGGGCTTTCTGGAGCGCTGGTATGGGTGTTGTTGGCTGCAGGGACTACTGGTCTCCGGAGGGCTAGTATGGATATTGTGGGCCAAATGGATTCTTGGGGTGGCAGTTCAGTCCCTCAAGCCTGATGTGCTGGCAGCTCACTCACGGCTGGTGGGCTTGCAGTTGACTCGGGGCTTTTCCTTGAAATTCCATTTCAAGCAGAGTGCAAGGACACAAATTCAAGTGCAGTTTCTAACCACTTCAAGCAGGGTGCAAGGCCACCAAATTCAGGTTCTGTTTCCTACCACTTCAAGCAGGGTGCAAGGCCACCAAATTCAAGTGCAGTTTCATACCACTTCAAGCAGGGTGCAAGGCCACCACATTCAAAAGCAGACACCACATTCATACCATACCATTTTATGCAGGGTGCAAGGCCACCACATTCAAATGCAGCTTCATACCATTTCAAGCAGGGTGAAACTACCATATAACCACCATATAACCACCATAAAACCACACAAAACACCACACTCACAGTTCAGTAGACATTCAGTGTGTTCAGTTGATTCACAGCTCAGACAGAGTCGTGACCTCTCCCTCCCCCATCATGCAGAGACTGAGCCACACCCACACTTCCGGGTTTTAAAATCCCTCCCCCTCCCACCGGAAAAGGTGTGGCCTTCATGGCGTGATTGACAGGAGAGAGATTATCAACATTTTTAAAACACTAATAACACTTTTATTTTTCATTGATGGGAAGAATCCTTTGCACCTGATGAGCGGAGGGGGACTGAGTAAGACGGGCAAAAATCTCAGCCGTAAGTGGTAGCGTTTTATCTAAAATCAATATAGTGCAAACAGGAAGGTGTCAAGTTTAGACAAACAACCATTTGCAGTGCCTTTTACTTCAACCCAAAACCCCCAAGCAACCATCTGCAGTGCCTTTTCACTTCAACCCAAAACCCCCAAGCAACCATCTGCAGTGTCTTTTCACTTCAACCCAAAACCCCCAAACAACCCTTTGCAGTGCCTTTTTACTTCAACCCAAACCTCCCAAACAACCATTTGCAGTGCCTTTTTACTTCAAACCAAAACCCCCAAACAACCATTTGCAGTGCCTTTTTACTTGAAACCAACAATATTTTCATTTTCAAACCACATTAAGAGCACTCACAGTTGAGTAGACATGTGTTCAGTGTTATTCAGAGCTCAGAGAGACGTGACTCTCACCCTTCCTCCATCTTGCAGAGACTGAGTGAGGCACACCACTTCCAGGTTTTATAGTCCCTCCCCCCACCATACCGCAGCAGACATGGCGACATTTTTAAAAACATTAATATCTCTGATTTTTCATCAATGGGAAAAATCCTCTGGTCTACTCCGGCGGAGGGGGGCTCTGAGCAAGGTGGCCAAAAATGGCGGCCATAAGTGGCGGCATTCTCTCGGAAATCACATCGCAGTGAGTCAAAAGCGGTCAAGATCTTAAATTTAGTAATATAGATATGGATGTGCAGGGAATGGATTATGTGCAAGCAGATGAAATTAGTTTAGCTTGGCATCATGTTTGACACAGAATGTGTGGGTTGAAGGACCCTTTCCTGTGTTGTTCTTTACAGTTCCATATTATTTTGATCACTTATAGGGATAGTTAGCTCCTTTACACAGCATCTCTGACAGCTTATTTCTTTTCAGAGTATGCTTCCACCATGAAATAATTCAAAGAAGGGCCAAGGTATAATTGTAAGCTGTTTCAATTCAGCAGGGAACAATTGCACCAGATAAATATAAAATTATAAAAAAGACCAGCAGTTGAAGTAATATACTAGCACATCTCTAAAGCATACCATGATTCAGGGCTCTAAATTAACGGTTGCCCGGGTGCCACTGACCACTCAAAGCACCGCCGGGCAACCTAAACACCGAGTCATTTTGCCCGGCTTGGCAACCAGATACTGGTTTGTACTGAAGATAGACACAAAAAACTGGAGTAACTCCGCGGGTCAGGCAGCATCTCTGGAGAAAAGGAACGTGACGTTTTGTGTCGGCGGTGACGGCTGTATTGCGTGGGAAAGATACAAGGTGCGGGGTGAGGAAGGGTCTGAGCGCATGACGGGCCTCGCACAGCGGCAGCAGCTCCATCTCCTCCTCCTCCCACCCCCCGCGCTGATAAGGGCCGCTGCTTGCAAACCCGCTAACAGCGCTTTAAAAAAAAAAAACACTCCCGCACGCCGAGGCCAGGAGGAGGGAGGGAGAGGGAGGCCTCGGCGTGCGGGAGGGCTTGTTTTTAAAGCGGTTATCGCCGTTAGCGGGTTTGGAAGCAGCGGTCGCTATCAGGGAGGAGGAGATGGAGCCGCTGTGCGGAACCCGTCATTCGCTCCGACACTTCTGAAGCAGCTGCACCAAAGATCCTATAGCTAAGGGATCTTTGAGCTGCACCGCTCGGCCCCGCATCTTGCTGTTTGCGGAGGGAGGTGGTAGCGAGGAAATCCCAATGGCCAAGGCAGCGGGGCGATGTTGTCCAAGGAGCGCTGACCATCCTTCCTCCCCACCTCGCCTCCCTTCTCACTCTCTTCTTGTATGCCCCCTCCACCCCCCTCCCCCCCCCCCTTATCCTGGGACCCCTCCTCTACATCCCACACTGATCCCCATTCCCACCTCGTTTCAGTCCTCACTGACATCCCCTGAGCTCCCCTCCCCATCTCCCAACCCCAATCTATTAATCCTGCGCTGATCACCCTATCCACCTCACATTCATTCTCCTGCCCCCCCCCCCCCCACATCCATACTACATTGGTTCCCGAATTCACCCTGTACTTACCCCTTTCCCATCCATCCTGCACTTCTCTTCCATCCGTCCTGTACTGATCCCCCATCCATCCTGTACTAATCCCATACTGACCCACTCTCCATTTACCCTGCACCTTCCCCTTATTCATCCTGTAGTGATCATCCATTCATCCTGCACAGACCCTCCGATCCACACTGTACTGAGCCCCCCCCCCCCCCATTCATCCTGCACTGATCCCCCCCCCCCCCCCCCACCATCCATCCTGTACTGATCCTCCCATTCAAGAAGAATGGGGGGAACAGTCTGAAGAAGGGTCTCGACCCTAAACGTCACCCATTCCTTCTCTTCAGAGATGCTGCCTCACCCGTTGAGTTTCTTCAACTTTTTTTTCTACCCCTACCCCTCCCGGACTGGACCCCCCCCCCCCCCATTCAACACCACTGACATCCCCCGTGCTCTCCCCTCACAATTTTACCTACTCCAACCAACACGTACTAATTCACCTTCCTCAATCCATCCCTTCTGCACCGACTGCATTCTAACCCCCCCCCCCCCCCCCCCCCCCCCCGCCATCTATCCATCCCCCGCACTGATTCACACACAACCCCCCTCCCTGACACTATTGTCCTGGAAATGTCTTCAGAGCGAACATTGACTATGTTTGATAACGGAATGCAATCAAATGTGCTTTAATGCCCAATGTTATTATTTATTTTAATCCATAAAGATGGATTAATTATATTGTGAACACGTGAAACATTAAAACCGCAGTGTTCGATTGTCACTGCTACCGTTGACACGTTATTACAGAATTCATTTTAACGGCAAATCAATGCTCTTAATATGGAGTATCAGTACTGTAGTTATTTAATGAGCAACATTCACAACTATACGCACGCATATATATTACCATGGTCCAGGATTTATTGACACAGGTTGATCATACGCTGAATAATCCAACCACATTTTTGTTTGGAAGTGGAATGAACTAATAGAAATTGCATTAATTGCAACGTGTAAAAAGAGTTGAGATACTGTCTTATAATTTTGCTGCATGTCGTTGTGGGATATAACATGGCTTGATTGGTGAATGTTCAGTTTGTAACTTTATTTGAAGCAGACATAATATTTGAATGCTTCATTGAGCGTAATTCCGACTGGTAACTACGCACTTTGTCCGAGCACATTATCACACGCGTCATGTAAGCCATCTTAAATGACCACCTAAACTGTCATTTGGCAACCTAAAAAGCTGCCAAGGTTGCCCGGCTGGCAACAGGGAAAAAAAGTTAAGCGAGGGCCCTGTGATGGCATTATCCTTTTAAAAATGTTACGAAATGGATTTGAAAATCATTAATTGCTGTAAATATTAACCTAGTATAGTTGATTATTGTACAGTGATGAGCTTTTTTGATGCCTGCTATCCAGTCAGCGAAATGACTATACATGATTACAATCAAGCTGTCCATAATGTACAGATACAAGATAATAATCAAAAGATTAAGTACCTGTTATTTCCAGAAGTCTATCTGCAAGTGTACTTTTCCCATGGTCCACGTGTGCAATTATGCTGAAATTTCTAATATTTTCAACTGGATATTTAGACAGATCGTAGTTTTCCTGGAAAAGATTATGACAATTATGACCTTGCATAGGAAAGAGAGGGGAATCAATTCTTCCATAAAGACAGAACTAGTTGGCTCCTGGTTATCTATAATTAATAAAATTATGTTTTATACATTTGTTTAAGAAATGCTGGAGAAACTCAGTGGGTGAGGCAGCATCTATGGAGCAAAGGAAATAGGCAATGTTTCAGGTCGAGACCCTTCTTTAGACTACAGATCTAAAATACACGCCTAAAAGCACAATTGTTTTAAATTACAATCACAAACTATAAGTAAAGCTCCGTGATTACTTTCAATGGCTTTGTAAATATTTGATTAGTGTATAAATGTAAATAATTTGGTGTACATATAGTGGCTGGTGTACATATGTACAAATTTGTATAAGATTATTACAAGCAGTTGAATAAGGGGTGGGAATTAATAAGCTTTGGCTTCTTCCTGCTCCTTTTCGGACACATACAATTTCATTTATTTATAGATATTATTATAAAAATTATAAAAATTCTTGTTTTGTTTTTTGTATGCTGTTTCACACTTGCTTTTTATTATTTTATTCTGTTCGAAATAAATAATTAAAAATAAAATAAAAATAAAAATCTCCTCTCAATGTTCAGGTAACCAAATAACTGTCACAGGAGACGAGGAAACACTTTTTCTTCGCAGAGAGTGGAGAGTCTGTGGAATTCTCTGCCTCAGAGGGCAGTGGAGGCAGGTTCTCTGGATGCTTTCAAGAGGGCTCTTAAAAATAGCGAAGTCAGGGGATATGGGGAGAAGGCAGGAACAGGGTACTGATTGGGGATGATTGAATGACGATGCTGGCTTGAAGGGCCAAATGGCCTACTCCTGCACCTATTGTCTATTATCTTAAATAACGAATTAAGTGGAAGCTGAAGGAAGACATTCCATTGCTCCAGGCAACTGAAGGCACAAACACATTAATGTTGTAAAGGGTACACAAAAATGCTGGAGGAACTCAGTGGGTGCAGCAGCATCTATGGAGTGAAGGAAATAGGCAACATTTCGGGCCGAAACCCTTCTTCAGACTGAAGAAGACTTCAGACTGTGAGTCCAGATGGGTTCGCCTCGCAGCCAGTGAATTGTACGCCATGATCAAACACACATTTATTCAGTGTGGAGGAAGCAACTGCGGATGCTAGTTTACACTGAAGTTAGATACAAAATGCTGGAATAACTCAGCGGGTCAGGCAGCATCTCTGGAGAGAAGGAATGGGTGACATTTCTTCTTCATCATCATCATCATCAGTGGGTCCACTCAGTCTGAAGAAGGACATTCATTCCTTCTCTCCACAGATGCTGCCTGACCAGCTGAGTTACTCCAGCACTTTGTGTCAATTTCATTCAGTGGGGGAGGGGGAGGGGGCAGCAGACGCGACGACGCGCATGTGCGGGCGGCGGGGTGGAGCTCGCGCCACCGACGTCACAATGCAGCGTCGCGTCACGTCACGTCACGTCACCGCGCAACCGGCGCTGGTCGGGCCCAGGTCTCACCTTGTCCCGCTGCGGATTATTATTCCCCTTCACGGTTTGCTCCCCGCTGTCCTGGGAGGAGACTGTCCTCAGCCCGTCCTTCCGCCGGTTCCGGCTGATGTGGAGGAGCCGGCGAGTGGCGGCGGACCCCGGCGTGTGCAACCGGGCGAAGGGACGCAGCAGCGGCGGCAGCAGCAGCAACATGGCGGCGCCGCCAAGCAGGGCAGGCGGCCGTGTGCGCAGGCGCAGACAACCTAAACCTACACCTCTGCTGGAGCGACCAGATGCTCCAGATGCTGGAGCCCAAAGATGCTCTATCTAGTATCTGTGATGCTGCCTGTCCTGCTGAGTTACTCCAGCATTTTGTGTCGGTGTAAACCAACATCTGCATTTCCATTCTGCAACAATTTAATCCCAATTTAAGTGTGGGGAGCTTTTGAAAAGAATTGGAAGATAAATGCATCAATTCTTCCCCAATATTCATACCACTGAGTTGTAAGCTGTCCAGGGGAATTATAAGATGTTGTTCCTCCAGTTTGCATTTAGCCTCACTCTGGCAATAGAGGAGGCATAGGACAGAAAGGTCCGTGTGGGAATGGGAAGAAGAATTAAATTGTTTAGCAACTGGGAGATCAGGCAGGAGTGAGCAAAGGTGTTCAGCGAAACGATCGCCCAGTCTACTTTTGGTCTCACCAATGTATAAGAGTCCACATCTCGAATTGTGGATACAGTAGATGATTTTGGAGGAAGTGCACGTGAACCTCTAACCTGAAAGGACTGTCGGAGTCCCTGGACAGTCGAGGGAGGAGGTATAGGGACAGGTGTTGCATCTCCTGCAGTTGCAGGGGAAGATATCTGGGGAGGGGGTGGTTTGGGTGTGAAGGGATGAGTTAACCAGGAAGTTGCGGAGGGAACCGTCTCTGGAATGCGGAAAGGGGTGGAGATGTGACAAGAGGTGGGATCCCGTTGGAGGTGGCGAAAATATGCGACGGCTCATGGGGTGAAAAGTAAGGACTGGGGGACTCTTCCTGTTTCGACTAGCGGTAGGGGGGGAGCAAGGGCGGAGCTGCGGGGTAGCGAGGAGACACGAGGGAGGGCCTCATCTGTGATTAAAGAGGAGAACCCCGGTTCTCTAAAGAATGAGGACATAGAAACATAGAAATAGGTGCAGGAGTAGGCCATTCGGCCCTTCGAGCCTGCACCGCCATTTAATATGATCATGGCTGATCATCCAACTCAGTATCCCGTACCTGCCTTTTCTCCATACCCTCTGATCCCCTTAGCCACAAGGGCCACATCTAACTCCCTCTTAAATATAGCCAATGAACTGGCCTCAACTACCCTCTGTGGCAGAGAGTTCCAGAGATTCACCACTCTCTGTGTGAAAAAAGTTCTCATCTCGGTTTTAAAGGATTTCCCCCTTATCCTTAAGCTGTGACCCCTTGTCCTGGACTTCCCCAACATCGGAAACAATCTTCCTGCATCTAGCCTGTCCAACCCCTTAAGAATTTTGTAAGTTTCTATAAGATCCCCTCTCAATCTCCTAAACTATAGAGAGTATAAACCAAGTCTATCCAGTGTTTCTGCATAAGACAGTCCTGACATCCCAGGAGTCAGTCTGGTGAACCTTCTCTGCACTCCCTCTATGGCAATAATGTCTTCCTCAGATTTGGACATCTCGGATGTCCTGGTATGAAACGCCTCATCTTGGGCACAAATGGGGCATAGACGGAGGAATTGCGAGTAGGGGATAGTCAGGAAGCAAGGTAGGAAGAAGTGTAGTCGAGATAGGTGTGGGAGTCAGTGGGTTTGTAATAACTGTCCGTCGATAGTCTATCTCCTGTGATGGACTGAGATCAAGAAAGAGGAGGGAGATGTTGGAGTTGGTCCAAGTCAATTTGAGTGCAGGATGGAAATTGGTGGTGAAGTTAATGAAGTCCATGGGTTCTGCATGGGTGCAGTAGGTAGCACCGATACGGTCGTCAATTTAACGAAGACTGAGTTCGGGAATACGCCTGGATCAAGGATTGTTCAACGTACCTTTCAAAGAGGCAGGCATAACTGGGGCCCATGCAAGTGCCCAAGTGTCTTTAATTTGGAGGAAGTGGAGTTGAGGTACATGGAAATCATCTCAGTAGGACAGGAGTAGACTGAAACAATGGGTATGCCAGGGCAGTTGAGTTTATGGATTTTGGGGAAAAGGCCGGGCTGTGCGGGGCTTGGAAACGATAAGGTTGGAGGCTGTGGAAGGCAGACAGCCAGAAGTAATAAAATCAGAAATGGTCTGAGATTATGGTCTGGTGCTCATCTGTGGCATCATGGTCTGAGGATAAATAGGACGAGGTGTTCGAGAGCTGGCGCCTAGCCTAAGTGTGGTAGAGGTCAGCGCGCCAGGCTACCATGGCCCCTCCCTTGTCGGCGGGTTCGATGATAATATCAGGGTTGCTGCAGAGTGAGTGAAGGGATGTACATTCAGAGAGGGTGAGATTCGAGTAGGTAAGGGGAATGGAAAACTTGAGATAGTCGATGTCACGCCGGCAGTTCGAAATAAAGAGGTCTAAAGAGGGTAGAAGGCCGACAGGTGGAGATGGGAGAAGGGATCATCACTGGGTGGTGAAAACTCCTTCCCATAGAAAAAGACACGGAGGTGGAGGAATTGTATATCGGTAAAAAATGTACCTTTATCCTGAGACTCTGCCCCTCATCTTTTTGCAGCTAAAGGAAACAAAAATAGGAGGTGCAAATATTGTTCCAGTTGCCTTGTTTGATTGGGCTGTGAGGAGGATTTACCAACTGTGATTTTAATGCAATTTGTAGGAGTGTGAACACTCCTCATGGCTGTAATTGCTGAAACATCTTTACAAAAAACAAAATTTAAATCTAAAATGAAACTTAGAAAATTTTGGCAATGCTCAGCTAATATTTCAAGGTACACATCTTTCAGCTGAAACTTAGAACTAGTAATAAAATGTTAAAGTTCTGCATGTGTACAGGAATGAATACTAATACAGGTCCACCACTGATTTGCTGGCATCCTTGGTTCCAGAGCCTTTCTCGATTATCCGTTTTGCCGGACCAACAGAGGTCATGGCCTCCGAGAGGAGTCCCAATGGTACCGCAATGGTCCGCCTAGGCAGTCAAGATGTCAACTCGCACACCTGGCTATAGGAACGGATCTGCCGACTCCGACAGGGAGAGAGCCTTGATCACAGGGAGCAAATTTGACCTGTCAATGGGCATGGAAGTCGGCTATTGGGATGGATCTGTCAGCTCCAGCTGGGCTGTAGTTCCAGAGACCCGGTCGTAAGGAGCAAATTCGACTCATCGACCTGCTCAGAAGTCCCAATGAAGTCAAGATAAGCCACATCACAGTTTGGGGGCACTAACGGGGGCGGGGGAGGGGGGGGGGGGGGAATTTCAAGTGAGATCACATTATTTTATTTTCTGGTTCAAAGGAAGTGTCGGACTACCAGTTGCTGGAAAATCGGTGGTGGACTTGTACAATAATTCTGGTAGAAAAAGAGAGTTGACTGAATTGGGCTGAAACAAGGACCGTTCCACAAATCCATCTAAAATTCCCAAACAGCTGGATAATTTCAATGGGTTCATTTGATATTTGTCTGAGGGGAAATATTCAAAGCAATCATTAAAGTTATTGTAGAACGGCTTTTAGATTTTCTTGCAAAATCAATATGGATTTGTGAAAGGGAAACATTGTTGATGAATTTTTTCCTTCAATCGGTCTGAAGCAGTGTCCTGATGTGAAATTAGTTACTCTAGCATTTTGTCTTTTTTTAGTAAACTAGCAACTGCAGTTCCATGTTTCTACTCTTTCTACATTCATTGGTTGCTTGGATAACATGCTGTGAATGAAGGGTATTCTACGATAATCCTCAACACGGGGGCTCCGCAAGGATTCATTCTCAACCCCCTTCTTTACTCCTTATACGCCCACGACTGCAGCCATGTACAAATCTAATTCAATTTGTGAATGACATCACCATTGTGGGCTGGATATCAAATAATGATGAGACGGAGTATAGGAATGAGATTGAGAACATGATGTCCTGGTGTTGAGACAACAACCGTTTCTCAATGCCAGCAAGACAAAGGAGATGGTGATCGACCTCAGGATGCGAAGCAGTACACATACCCCAGTTTGCATTGACGCTGCCGAAGTAGAGATGGTTGGAACCGTCAAATTCCTAGGAGTCAATATCACCAACAGCTTCTGGGCCATCCATATTGAAGCAACAACAAAGAAAGCACACCAATGCCTCTATTTCCTTAGAAAGCTTAGGAAGTTTGGCATGTCCCCTACAAACTCTCACCAACTTCTACAGATGCACCATAGAAAGCATTTTATGAGGATGCATCACAGCTTGGTTTGGGAACAGCTCCATCCAAGACCGCAAGAATTGAAGTGAGTTATGGACTCAGCCGAGATCATCACACAAACCAACCTCCCTTCTATTGACTCCATCTATACCTCACGCTGCCTCGGCAAGGCCAGCGGCGTAATCAAGGATGAGTCGCATCCTGGCCACTCCCTCTTCTCCCCTCTTCCATCAGGCAAAAGGTACAGAAGTGTGAAAATGCACACCAGATTCAGGGACAGTTACTTACCTGGGGTTATCAGGCACTGAATCATCCTTCCACAACCAGAGAGCAATGCTACCTCTATATCTACCTCTTTGGTGACACTCGAACTATCCTTGATCGGACTTTGCTGGCTTTACCTTTCACTAAACTATTTCCTTATCATGTATCTATACACTGTAAATGGATTGTAATCACAAATTGTCTTTCTGCTGACTGTATAGCATGCAACAAAAGCTTTTCACTACCTCAGTACACGTGACAATAAACTAAACTGAACTGAACTTTTTCTGGTTATCAAGATGTAACATTTGGTGTGTAACAGAATGGTACTGGGGCATCTGTTTTTTACAATTGTATTATAGCATTTCTTTCCCTTTCATTATATATGGGTGGAAATGTCAATACAAAACATGATTGCCATTAATGCGGTAAACTATTGTAGGAAAAGTGTTTTGGCTGAACTTGACACAGCATACAGAATGAAAGCAATTGCAAGAAGGTTTGACTGACTATTCAGACAGTGCACTGAAAACATTGAAAAGTAAATGCAGGGTTTACCAATCTTAATTTTAGCAAAGAAAACCATTTACAGCCTTCATCATATCCTTCTCAACATTCTTGGACACTTTACGTAGACCTGTGTGGATGAAAAAAAGAATGATAATTTATTTCCGAAAATGGATTATCACTCACATCAGATACTAAAGATGAGCTGAGGACTATGTGAAGGTTATGGGTTATCAGATGAGCTTGTTTTTAACAATGTTATTTGGATCTGTTCTTTTTTCCACACAAAGTTTATGATAAAGGGCATTCATTATTAAACATACACTTGTTGCTTAGCATCATCTGGTTTTAAGTGGAGCACCTGGGAGATCAGTGAGAGCAGTTCATGAACTTCAAAAGAAGTGAGTGTTGTTGGAATATTGAAATGTTTTTAGGACATTTTTTCATTATGGTGCACAACAAATCCATACACCACCACCGGTTATGCAGAATCCTTGATAAAGGGGAAATTGGGAGCTTTAGTCAATTAAATTAGGTTTCTAAAGTTTTAACGGGAGCAGCTGAGCTAAAAGTGTCACTTTGACACGTCACATGAAAATGTTTCAAAATGATTATAATATCAAAATTAATGTAAATGTTCTTAGCCTAGAGTGAGCAACACCGGAAATTGGAGGAACAGCACGTCATATTCCGCTTGGGGAGTCTGCATCTCAATCAATCAATCAATCAATCAATCAACCTTTATTGTCATCTTGCAAGCAACAGTTGTACAGTGCAAAATGAAAAGACGTTTACCAGGGAATAGCCTGCGGGCATGAACATTGAATTATCCCAATTTTGTTAGCCCTTGCTGTCTCCTCCCCTTCCTCAGCCCTCGGGCTGTCTCCTCCCATCCCTCAGCCCTCGGGATCCTCCTCTTTTTTCCTTTCTTCTCCCCGCCACCCCCCATCAGTCTGAAGAAGGGTTTTGGCCCGTAACGTTGCCTATTTCCTTCGCTCCATAGATGCTGCTGCACCCGCTGAGTTTCTCCAGCATTTTTGTGCACCTCAGATTTTCCAGCATCTGCAGTTCCTTTTGAACACTTTCTATACTCAATACTGATGAAGGCCAATGGGCCAAAAAACCTTTTTGACCACCTTACCTACCTGCAACTCAACCTCTGCTCTACAACACATCCTCAGAGCACCACCATTCACTGTGTACATCCTGCCCACATTAGACTTCCAAAACGCCACCTCACATTTTTCTGTATTAAATTCCATCAACCCACCTGACCAATCGATCAAGATCCTGCTGCAATTTTTCACAACTACCTTCACTACCTGCCAAACCACCCACTTTTGTATCATCAGCAAACTTATTAATCTTGCCATGTACTGTATGTTCTCAATCAAATCATTGATGTAGATGACAAACAGTACCGTGCCCAGCACCGAACCCTGAGGCACCACACTAGTCACAGGCCACCAGTCTGAGAAGCAACCTTCCACCATCACCCTCTGCTTCCTTCCATTAACCCAAATTTCTATCCATTCAGCTGTCCTTGGATCCCATGCGATCTAATCTTCCAGAGCAGCCTACCATGTGGAACCTTGTCGAATGCCTTACTGAAATCCATGTATACAACATCTTCAGTTCTACCCTCATCGACCTTTTTGGTTACATCTTCAACAAACTGCATATATTCATGTTTTTCACTGTTGCTTAAAAAAGGAGACCAGAATGCAATGTACCTTTTAACTATTTTCTATTGTGATTAATTTTGATAATTGATTCATATGATGTAACTTTTCTCTCAACGATTTCAGTGACTTTGGACTATTGCACGAATAGATTAAGACTCACTATGTTGATAATACATGTGCTGCTTTTTAAATAAATCTCTGCCTCTTAAATATAAATTTGCTGTGTCTTTGTGCATTGTGAAGATATCACAGATCAGCCATGTGGAACTGTGAGACTTTCAAGTACGCACAAAGAGATAAATCTCAGCAAATCTGAGAAGCAGGTCAATGTGTGCAAACTGTTAATGAGTATTCATGGTATTCATAGTACATTACGATTTTATTTTCAACGTGGGCCTTATAAGTACAGTATGTCAAATTGGTGACATTAACCTATCACGAAGTTCCAATTTAGGCTTCATCCACGAATATGCAGCACTGCTAAAAATAGCTCTTTCCAAATCTCCAAGGCAACTGTACACAAACAAGAGAAATAAGCAAAGCAAAAATAAGAATAGATCTGAATTACTGGGATTTTGAGGATGGATTTGGCTTGAGAAAATTTTCCTTCCTGAAGAGCTTGGTGACTTGACAACAACATATGAATATGTGGGGTCAGCTTCCACATGTCAGTATTTGAAGTAGCATTGCTTCACCTTCCATGCAGCAGATGATATTTGTCATCTGCACTATGAATTTTGAGCGGCACGTTAGCACATACATCAATAAATTTTAACATAATCGTCAATCAAGAACTCTCAAGAAGATGGCACTGAATTAGTTCAAGAAAAAGATTGATATAATTTTGTTTTAAGCATGGATTATGTAAGACAATGGAGTAAAGGGTATACAGATGAATGAACTATGAATCAAATAGTCTCCAGAAGTCTGAAGTTCCACACCACTAAACTCAAGAACAGCTACTGTTTGTGAATGATCCACGACAACATACATAGTGAAAGATTCCATAAGTAAACCGGAACATTTAAACTGCCAGCCATTCATACCCAGCTTGGCGTGGTAACTTGTTTGTAACTCCCCCCCCCCCCCCCCCCCCCCACCAAATGGATGTAACTTGGAGTTTGTTTTCATGACAGTTTCATTGTTGTGAATTCTTTGGAAGTCCGATAAGGATAGAACATTGCACCGTCCCATGTCTATCTTTGCAGCGACTTTGGTATTGTTGATACTGAGCGTTGTCATGGGATCACTGTTTTTAGACGGTGAGTCGGGTATACAGGAGTGTATGTTTTGGCTATCTTCTTGCAGATCCTGCGGTTGTGGTTTTGCTGGAGCTGTTATTTCAGTCAGTACCTCGTGGGAAAGTGTGGGCTTGAACGCATAGAGAGATTGTTGTGGCTGGGCCCTGTTACCACGAGCGCGGCAACACCGGATAAAGTGGTTTTATTTTTACAGTAGTGGCAAATTTTGCCATAAGCGAGGCATTGCTCACGAAATTTCAGGTGTGAGCCGCCGCAATTACGATAGATGTGGACCAGAGGGTCGGTTACCCACCCTGGGGCTGCAGGTGGTTGTCGAGGGGTTGTTAATGTTTGACGCGGGGACCAATAGAAGGCATGGACATCATAGGCAAAGTGGGGTCTCAATCCAAGGGATTTGGTATGGGTGTCAGTGAGCGCTGCAACCTGGCAGGCACGTCCAACCTTAGCTAGTGTAAGCTCCTCATCCCGGAGTAGTTCATTTCTCACCTTGTCATTCAGGATGCCATATACGAGTCTGCCATGGATGAGTACGTCGCTGTCCTGGAAGTGGCATCTTGCAGCGATGCTCTTCAGGGAACCGATGTAGTATTCAACTGTTTCACCCGCATGATAACGTTAGTGAAAAGTTCGCACACGTCATGGAACTTTTGGTGGAGGCAGGTGGGGTCTCTGATAGACTTTGCCAGGGTCACAACCTGTGTTACCGCATCGGTATGTTCTGGGGCGTAATAGAAATCCTGGTAGCATCAATGAAAATTCCGAATTCCACCTTGAAGATGTGCCAATGTTCGGCAAGTTCACTGTCGAATATCGGAGGTCTGGTTTACGGAACGATCCTGCCATGACAACAGAGTGATGGTCCGTTGTTAAAAAATAAACTAAAATAAATTTAGGCAAAAGAGTTGGAGATGTGGCTCAAAGATTCTGACACCATGTTTGTGAATGATTCACTACAACATACATAGTGAAAGATTAGTCTTTATTCCATTACATTTAAACTGCCAGCCATTCATACCCAGTTCGGCGTGGCTTCTGAGAGCTGGCTAACCTTGTTAGTATAGTACCGTGTAGTACCGTAATACCATGTAATGGGTGGCATGCACATATGTGTAATGGAGATTATAAATGGCATGGCTGAATAAGGTTTAATCTACAGCTACATTTCTACAATTATCAGATTTTTGAATCAATCTGTATGCCCCTAATCCTATCTCGACAACGGAACATTACAGGCCATCTCTTGCACTACCATGGACTTTTTTTTTTCTAAGTTTGTTTTAAACTATTTTTTTGCACAGTCTTCTTTTAGAAATGTTACCTGTAATTTACATATAATTTTTTTGTGTGTTTGTCTGAATCTATGTGGCTGTGATGCTGCTGCAAGCAAGAATTTTCAATGTACATGTTTTCTCACTATACTTGTGCATATGACAATAAACTAAACTTGACTTTGGATGTATTGTCATCAGTCACAAGTCAACTAAGTTTTGGAATCCTCTTGGAACATCTCTATATCACTTTGCTCCTTTTCTTTGTAAAACAAGTCCCTTTGATGAAACAATAAGAATTCTTCCTAAGCAAAACATAATGTGGTGAAGTAATTTATCAGGTCAGGCAGCATCTGTGGAGGGAATGGATGGGTGATATTTTAGGTCAAGACGATTCCTCAGATATTCAGAAAGTTGTAGGAAAGAGGCACTTTGTAGTTTGCTCAAGTTGTCAGCATCTGCAGTACCTTGTGTCTCCCATATCCTTCCTCACGTCTTGTATGGATTGTCTAAGGAAAATGGTGTTGAAGTTCAATCATCATTGTTTCATGTCATCATTGTAGAAATCCCTCAGAGAACTGGTCCTGAGACCAACTATTTTCATCCATAACCTTTCTCCCATCAAGGTCAGGAATTTAGATATTTGCTGGTGATTCTATATGTTCAATTACTATCACATTTCTAGATATATTCAAGCATGGGACGATAAATAAAATTTTCACCACAAAATCTCCCAAGAAATGACCATACCTGACAAAGGAGAGTCCTGTAGCCTATTGGTATTGCCTTCGTTGAAATTCCTCTCATCAACTTTCTGGGAATCATCATTGACTAGAAGACTGACTGAAGCAGCCACATAATCAATACTCTTAAAGCTCTACAAATCTGGTCTCCAACTGGTTGGAAATTCCAATGTATCTCATAGCTTTCCCTTGAAAAAGGCTGAATTGTTTGCAGCATCTATATAATTAAAAGTCTCATCTTGACCACTTCCTGTGTGCGCTGTATATTGATTTTAGAAAAAAAAGCAACCCTGTATCGCTGTGATTTTTGGCCATCTTACTCACAGCCCTCCTCCGCTGAGCCAGCCCCGAGGATTTTTCCCATCGATGAAAAATAAAACAGTTATGAATGTTTAAAAAACCTTGAGATCAGCTGATTGGTCCTCTCGCCTGTCAATCATCGCGATGAATGTAACGCCCCTACCGGTGAGTGAGTCAGTCACTCTGGAAAATTGCGAGGGAGAGGCCACTACTGTCATTCTAAGCTGTGAATCAACTGAACTGTGAGTCTGCAATGTACTAGCGATAAATGATTTATTAGCCCTTAATGACAATGCCATGAGTTGTTTGGTCTGCTGCCCTGCCTGTGCTTGAAACTGCAATGCTTTATTAAGTCTGACTATGTTTGGAAGGAATAAATGCTTTATTAGGTCCAACTGTGTTTGGAAGGAATAAATGCTTTATTAGGTCCAACTGTGTTTAGTCGAAAAGTCCCGCTCATTTCGTGACTTCTGCTTAGTGGACAGGTCACGCTGATTGCGTAATTTCCGGTGAGTGCAGAGGTTGCGCTGATTGCAGAAGTTCCGCTAACTGCGGAAACCCCACAGTGGAGAGGTCGCGCTCAGCCGTGTGAGTAGATTCAAGAAAGTTTACTGTCATATATATGGTGTGTGAGTGGGTATGTGATTGTGTATGTGTGAGTGTATGTGTGTCTGTGTGTGAGTGTATGTGTGAGTGTGAGTTTATGCAAGTGTGAGTATGCGAGTGTGAGTGTATGTGGGTGTGTGTGTGTGAGTGTATGTGTGTGTGTGTGAGTGAGTGTATGGTTGTATATGCGTGTATGTGTGTGAGTGTATGTGTGTGTGTGTGAGTGTGTGTGTGTATGGGTGTATGTGTGTGAGTGTATGGTTGTATATGGTGTATGTGTGTGAGTGTATGTGTGTGTGTGAGTGTGTGTGTGTGTATTTGTGTGTGTCTGTGTGTGTTTGTGTGTCTGTGAGTGTATGTGTGTGTGTGAGTGTGTGTGGTGTGTATGTGTGTGTGTGTGAGTGTGTAAATGTATGTGAGTGTGTGTGTACGTGTGTGTGTGAGTGTATGGGTGTGTATGTGTGTGTGTGAGTGTGTGTGAGTGTGTATGAGTGTATGTGTGTGTGTGTGAGTGTATGCGTGAATGTATGTGTTTGTGTGAGCATGTGAGTATGTGTGTGAGTGAGTCTGTGCGTGTGAGTGTATGTGTTTGTGAGTGTGTGAGTGTAGGTGTGTGTGAGTGCCTGTGTGAGAGTGTATGTGTGTGTGTGAGTGTATGTGTGTGAGTCTGTGTGTATGTGTGTGAATCTGTGTGTGTATGTGTGAGTCTGTGTGAGTCTGTGTGTGTGAGTGTATGTGTGATTGAATGTGTGTGAGTGAGTGGGTCTGTGTGTGAGTGTGTGTGTGTGTGTGTGTGTGTGTGTGTGTGTGTGTGTGTGTGTGTGTGTGTGTGTGTGTGTGTGTGTGTGTGTGTGTGTGTGTGTGTGTGTGTGTATTGGAATTGGTGGAGAGGTGGAATATTGCGTTGGGGGACCAGACCTCCCGTGTGAAGCTGGGACCTAACGGGTCCCATTTAGTCTAGTTCACTTTAAACTTACTGAGGCAAAATGTCCCATGCTCCCTTTAAATTAACCAGAGCTCCATTTCCTGCACTCCCTTCAATCATACCTGATTCATAGTTCTCCCGATTTCTTTAAACTGTCTGGGTTCACTGGAAAACTTATTCTACTACTACATTATATTCTGATGTATATAACATCTAAAAATCACAGTAAAAATGTGTTCGGATATTAATAGGAATATTCTCCTATTGTCCAGAAAATCTGCAAGTCAGGCATTACCAAGTTCCCAAGGGAGTTGGATTATCGGAACTGGATTTAATGAACTGTAGTTTCAAGAGCAGCCAGAGAAGGGGTATCCTGTGACTAAGAACTCACAACCTGACACCCTAAAACATTTCACCAACTGTAAGAAAAGTCAGGTGTGCAAAGAGTGAGTGCATCGCCATCAACTCTCCACAAGCACAAAACTACCCAGGAAGAAGTGACGTACTTTATTGGTACCTCATCCACTATCATTGCGCTGTGGCTGCAATGGGTGCCAGCTACAAAATGCATTACAACTATTCTCCATGATTATTAAAGTAGCATCTGTCACACCAAGTCAATTCCACCACCAATAAGAACAAAGCAGCAAGTTCATGAAAACACCAGGTTCCTTATCAAATCATATACCATCCTGACTAGACTTACTGTTGGGCAGGGAATGCTGCTGGGTAGAAAATTCCTGATTGAGAGCAAGCGACCATTCCTTCATCAAACTTACTCAATGGCATTAGCCAGAAATGCTGCAGTAGCTTACCACACATTCTCCATGACAAATAAGGATTGAAACTAAATGCTTGCCTCACCAGGAATTCCAAAAAAGAATAAATAATCACTATTAAATTTTCACAAAATGTTTTGTGATGGAGACACAAGGAACTGGAGATGCTGGAATCTTGCATACATCACTAAGTGCTGGAGTAACTCAAAGGGCCAGGCAGCATCAGTGAAGAACATGGATAGGCTATGTTTTGTGTTGGAGCTCTTCGAAATATTTGGTGATGTTCTTTGCTACGTCTGATGTAATTGCAAGATTTTGCTGTACCACTAGATGGGGCTGGTTCCCTTTGAAAATATATTTTCCATACGAGGGACTGGCAATGGTTGGAAACAAGTTCTATATCAACATAACACTATTATTACTTCAGTATAATTTTAGGGGAAATTGTGAAGAATAATTTAAGCAATAATAATAAAAGCATTCTTGTGAATGGGTGTCAAACCGGGACCAATATCCCGCAACCCAAGGACACTTGTCAAACATCTTAGCTGAAACTAGGTCAGGTAATTCTTCAGAACAGATCAGGACAGATACGTAAAACTTTCAGCTTCTTACGTACTCCAACAAGGTGTCTGTTTTAGATTTTATCATGGAAATTTAGTAATCCTGAACAGTGTATGCTGCTCAAGTTACTCGTGTAGTTGGTCGACATGGACTATTTGGACTAAAGGGCCTGTTTCCACATGTATGGCCCTATGAATCTAACTCTCATCAGCTATTATAATAACATCATATACTTTTAAAATTGTGTGTGTGGGTGTACGGCTTTTTGCGGCATTTTGCCTTTGACTCATTACTCTGCGAAAACCAGTTGCAATAAGGCTGAGATTTTTACCATTTTGCTAGCGATTTTACTTTTACATTTGCATATCCACTCCTCATTAAATTTGGTCATTTTTCTGTACACATTTTCAATAAAATCCTTCACAACACTTCCTGTTTTCTTTAAATCAGCAGCTGCGGACGTCACAATGCTCTTGCGCTCGCGGCATCGCTACTCGCTCTCGATTCAAGCAGACGCTGTCATCACACTTTTAATCCCTCCCCCTCCCAACAGGTCTGCACTTGGTCTAGTATCTATTAAAACTCGGTGTGTGTGTGTGTTGTGTGTAATTTTGCCTTTGAAATGTATTTCCTCGAAAACCAGACCCAAAAATGTGGAGATTTTTACATATTTCGGTAGGGATTTAACTTATGATTTCAGAAATCCACTCTTCTCTAAATTTGGTCAATTATTTCCCCAGATTTTGAATAAAATTGTTCACAAAACATCAAACAATTTTAAAATCAATGCTGCATGAGTCATAGAGCGACCATACAGATCCAATCACAATGGATTTCATTAACATATATGACATCACAATGGGACAGGGGTGGGAGATTGGAACCTCCACGTGGTCCCTCTAAAATCAAACTGCTGCATGAGTCACAGTGCCATCTCACAGATGTACAATCACAATGGAACTCATTTACATATGATTTCACAATGGGACAGGGGTGGAAGATCTCTCCCCCTCCCAGACATTTAAAAACATTTTAAGGTTGCCCGGCTGCTGACCTCACAATGCCTTTGCACCTGCCCCAACTGCCCCCTGGCCCCGCCCGGCCCTGCACCCCCCCCCCCCCCCCCCCACCCACCTGGCCCCGCCCTGTGGCCTTACAATGCCTTTGCACCTGGCCTAACTGCCCCCTGACAGTTAAAAAAAATAAATTGCTGTCTTCATTGACAGCTCAGATCGGACCCGCAGTGTGTGTGTGTATGTGGGGGGGTCCTCCCCTGAATTCCATAGAGCTGCCGACAGCTTTCGTGCATGAGACGCGGATGCTTCATTCCAGAACATTCTGAACGTGCGACGCACGGTTGCATTTCACTGTCTCTGTCTCTCCCCCTTTCTCTCTCTCTCTCTCCCCATCTCTTTCTCCTATCTCCCCCTCTCTCTCTCTCTCTCCCCCATCTCTCTATCTCTCCCCCTCTCTCTGTATCTCCCCCTCTCTCTCTCTCTCTCTCCCCCCTCTCTCTATCTCCCCCTCTCTCTCTCTTTCTCTCTCTCTCTCCCTCTCTCTCTCCCTCTCTCTCTCCCCTCCTCTCTCTCTCTCCCCCTCTCCCTCTCTTTCTATCTATCTATCTATCTATCTATCTATCTATCTATCTATCTATCTATCTATCTATCTATCTATCTATCTATCTATATATCTATTTATCTTTCTCTCTCTCTCATTTTATCTCTTTCTCTCTCCCCTCTCTCTCTCCCCCCTCTCTCTCCCTCTCTCCCTCCTTCCATCTTTCTCACCCCTCCTCCCCCTTACCACCCTCCCCTCTCCTCCTCCCCTCCACCCCCTCTCACTCTGCCTCTTGCCCTTCTGTCTCTGCCTCTTTCTCTCTATCTCTCCCCATTCTCTGCCCTCACTCTCTACCCCCCCCCCCTCTTCCCTGTCTAGACGCGCCTGTGAGTTGGGGGCTATGCATCAGTGGATAGGGCGGATATGGGGTAAAAGGAGCAAATTAATAACATTAATATATCAAGGGGGGTAGTTAGCGTGTGCGCGGGGGGGGTAGGTAGTGTGTGTTACGCTGCATGCCGCCCCCCCCCCCCCCCGCCTCCCCCTTCCCCGCAACCGCACATTGGGGAAACAGACCCAACGGGTCTGCACTAGGTCTAATATCTATTAAAACTCTCTGTGTGTGTGTGTGTGTGTGTGTGTGTGTGTGTGCGTATGGGTGTATGTCATTTTGCCTTTGAAACGTATTTTCTCAAACACCGGACACAAATACGCTGAGATATTTACATATCTCATAAGTAAACCTCTCCATTCTCCAGTGCTCTGATTGTTCACTATCTTTCGGTCACTCCTGGTTAGGCAAGTTGGCCAGAACCCACTTTTTAAAGTCAGATGAGCTGCCTGCATGGGCAGAACATGGACCCGCACCTCAGCACCATTATTTAGTGCAAAAAAGCAATTTGCTTGTTAACCTTTATCCATGTCTTTGGATTTGCTGATCATTTTTTATGTTTGTCAAGCACTTGAAGATTAACTTAAATGTATTTCCTGGTCATGATCTTTCATTGGATTGGAATGTACAGTATCATTACAAATGACATTTCAAATTAAAGATATTGGCCACTTAAAATATGCACTCAAAGCATTGTGCTTGTATTGTACCTGTGTAGTTTACTTAAAACTTTAATCACTTTCAGTACTCAGCATGCATATTGGCAAATCTGCTTAACCAATTTCACAAATGGAGGAATTCACATTAAACTAACAATACTAATATGTAATACAACTCTTTCAAAATAATAAATAGCCAAATAAATTATATGGTACACATTTATGAGAATCAAAAGTGTACAATCAAACGACGTGCAAAGAGTTACACTTGCTTGTATATACTATTTCCAATTATGCTCATGTCCTTTAAATCATAAGCTTCATTGAAGACAGTATAAATATACATGCAAGTGAATGCCTTTGCTCTTGGTTTATGTCAGGTGGGACACGGTGTTGGTTGCTGCTCTTGTTTCTACCACCTTCTACCCAATAAATCAACAATACCAATATGCAATACTACTCCCTCAAAATAATAAATTGCCAAATAGCTTATTTGGTGCATCAGCTAGTGGCACTATTAGCAAAGACAGCATAACAGTGAAATTACCAAACAGCTTCTATTTGTGGTTGGCTGACAGTACTCCTTTTGAATTAATTAGTTAGTTAGTAAGTAAGTAAGTAAGTAAGTAAGTAAGTAAGTAAGTAAGTAAGTAAGTAAGTAAGTAAGTAAGTAAGTAAGTAAGTAAGTAAGTAAGTAAGTAAGTAAGTAAGTAAGTAAGTAAGTAAGTAAGTAAGTAAGTAAGTAAGTAAGTAAGTAAGTAAGTAAGTAAGTAAGTAAGTAAGTAAGTATTATTTATATAGCACGTTTTAAGTCAACTCGCATTGACACCAAAGTGCTTTACATAAAATAGATAATTAGTTTCCATACAAACCATAGAAAAAGGTTAAAAAATATATATTTTTAAATTGCTGCTCTAATTTCTCTGAAACATTAGTAAATTATCACAATTTTGTGCATTTGACCTGTTTCGATGGTAAATGCATTTGTCTTAAAACAGTGATTAAATTTAGCAAATTAAAAAATCCTTTTAAGCTTTTATAATGCAATGTATTTGAAGCACATTCAGAATGGCAGTAGGGTCACTGAGGATTAGGTAGAGCTGGAGAATTTTATTTCCTGTTTTTACCATCTCCTACCATTGAATGGCCTGCTTTGGATATTAAATGAAAATGGGCCCAATGTGTGCTGACATGCATCCAACGCAGAAAGAAGAAAGACGTTTGCATTTACTCAACATCAGCTCATTCCAAAATAAATTTATAATCACAATATTTTTGTCATGCAGTATTTATTACCATGTAGCAAAGGTGGAAGCTAATTTATTTTCAGCAAGGAACTAAAAGCAAATTGCAATGCTTGTTGAAGGTAAAAAAAAAAAAAAAAGAACAGGAGGATGGGGAGGTGTCCCTGGCCTTCTTTGAAAAGTGCTGAGGAAGTTATATCCAACTGAGAGAATAAAAACATTTCATTTTAATATATCAGCAAAAAACAAGAAGAAGTCCCAAGAAAGGGACTTTGTAGAGTGATGGATTCCTAGAGCAGCTTGTATTGGAGCCTACCAGGGAGAAGGCAACTCTGGATTTAGTAATATGTAATGAACCGGATTTGATAAAGTTTAATGCAGATAAATGTGAGGTTATCCACTTTGGTAACAAAAACAGGAAGGCAGATTACTATCTAAATAGCGTTAAGTTGGGAAAAGGGGAATACAACGGGATCTGGGGTCCTTGTTCATCAGTCTATGAAAGTAAGCATGCAGGTACAGCAGGCAGTGAAGAAAGTGAATGGCATATTGGCCTTTATAACAAGAGGAGTCGAGTATAGGAGCAAAGAGGTCCTTCTGCAGTCGTACAGAGTCCTAGTGAGACCACATCTGGAGTATTGTGTGCAGTTTTGGTCCCCTAATTTGAGGAAGGACATTCTTGCTATTGAGAGAGTGCAGCGTAGGTTTACAAGGTTAATTCCCGGGATGGCGGGCTGTCATATGCTGAGAATGGAGTGGCTGGGCTTGTACACTCTGGAGTTTAGAAGGGTGAGAGGGAATCTTATTGAAACATATAAGATTGTTAAGGGCAGGAAACATGTTCCCGATGAGTGCCCTTAATGTGGTTTGAAAATGGAAATATGGTTGGGTTGAAGTGAAAATGCACTGCTAATGGCTGTTTGGGTTGACGTAAAAATGCACTACTAATGGCTGTTTGGGTTGAAGTAAAAATGCACTGCTAATGGTTGTTTGGGTTGAAGTAAAAATGCACTGCTAATGGTTGTTTGGGTTGAAGTAAAAATGCACTGCTAATGGTTGTTTGGGTTGGAGTAAAAATGCACTGCAAATGGTTGTTTGGGTTGAAGTAAAAATGCACTGCAAATGGTTGTTTGGGTTGAAGTAAAAATGCACTGCTAATGGTTGTTTGGGTTGAAGTAAAAATGCACTGCTAATGGTTGTTTGGGTTGAAGTAAAAATGCACTGCTAATGGTTGTTTGGGTTGAAGTAAAATGCACTGCTAATGGTTGTTTGGGTTGAAGTAAAAATGCACTGCAAATGGTTGTTTAGGTTGAAGTAAAAATGCACTGCCAATGGTTGTTTGGGTTGAAGTAAAAATGCACTGCAAATGGTTGTTTGGGTTGAAGTAAAAATGCACTGCAAATGGTTGTTTGGGTTGAAGTAAAAATGCACTGCAAATGGTTGTTTTGGGTTGGTTGAAGTAAAAATGCACTGCAAATGGTTGTTTGGGTTGAAGTAAAAATGCACTGCAAATGGTATTTTGGCTAAATTTGACAACTTCCAGTTTGCACTATATTGATTTTAGGTAAAACGCTACCACTTATGGCTGTGATTTTTGCCCGTCTTACTCAGTCCCCCTCCGCCGATCAGGTGCAGAGGATTCTTCCCATCAATGAAAAATAAAAGATGAGAATCTCTCTCCTGTCAATCACGGCATGAAGGCCACACCTTTTCCAGTGGAAGGGGGAGGAATTATAAAAAATCCGGAAGTGTGGGTGTGGCTCAGTCTCTGTATGATGGGGGAGGGAGAGGTCACAACTCTGTCTGAGCTGTGAATTAACTGAACACACTGAATGTCTACTGAACAGTGAGTGTGGTGTTTTGTGTGGTTTTATGGTAGTTTCACCATGCTTGAAATGGTATGAAACTGCATTTGAATGTGGTGGCTTTGCACCCTGCATGAAATGGTATGAAACTGCATTTGAATGTGGTGTCGTTGCACAATGCATGAAATGGTATGAAACTATATTTGAATTTGGTGGCTTTGCACCCTCCTTGAATGGTATGAAACTGCACTTGAATTTGGTGGCCTTGCACCCTGCTCGAAGACGTAAGAAACTGCACTTGAATCTAGTGGCCTCGCACCCTGGTTGAAATGGTAGGAAAATGGATTTGAATTTGGTGGCCTTGCACTCTGCTTGAAATGGAATTTCAAGGAATAGCCATGAGTCAACTACCAGCCCACCAGCACATGAGGGACTGAGCTGCCACCCCAAGAATCCATTTGGTCCACAATGTCCATGCTAGCTCTCTGGAGACCAGTATGTAGCCAACAACACCCATACCAGCTCTCCAGGAAGCCCCCCTCCCCCCCCACTGGCCACCAATATTGGAATTGGTGGAGAGCTGGAATATTGCGTCGGGGGACCAGCCCTCCTGTGTGAACATGGGACCCAACGGGTCCCACTTAGTCTAGTATTTAATTAAAATTATAGAAGACATATATAGATAAACAGAATTCTTTCCCCATAGTAGTGTATCAAGAACAAGAGGGGGTAGGGTTAATGTGGAAGGAAGTTTTAAAGGGGATTTGAGGAATGCTTTTTACATGGAGAGTGGTTGATTATCTGGAACGTGCTTCCAGAGGAAATGGTAGAATGATTACAATCACAATATCCAAGAAACCTTTATTCAGATACTTGAATAGACAAGATATAAAAATATATGGTCCCACTGCAGGCATTTGAGATGTCTAGGTTAGTATATAAACATTTTATATATTAGCAGGAATATAATTTGTTTGAGTTATGGTAAAGCAGTATGAATCAATGATTTAAAGAGCCTGACAGGCCAGGATAATCAAATGATTTAAGCATTCCATAGGCCTATTTAAGGATATGAGACTAAAGAAGAATTATTCATTTCAGTTGCTTAATGTTTTGAAAATGTGAGTTTAGTTTCAAAGGCAAACAAAGTAGAGAATAGTGTCAAATGTCAGAAAGGAAACATTGATCTTGGAACTCCAGTTCAAGTAGAACACATTTTGATGGACAAAGGTCTGATCTCTCTGACAGTTATAAAATCCTACATTGTAATTGTGAGTACATCAAAATCATTTGGGATGCCCCGAGGATGTGAAAAGTTCTGTTTAAAATGCTAGCTCTTTTCTTTCTCTCCATGAGCTTTAATCACAATCCAGCAAAGCCATACATAACTAATCTTAAATAGATATTTGGCTTTTATTTGGTATGACACCACACTCGTCAGCAAGCTCATATCTTCTTGTGTGACAACTTGCTGGAAATGTGAGCTGATAATGGCACGTTAAGAAAAACTGGGCAAGTTTCCATGTGAAATCAAATAAAATAAAATGAGCAGCACAAGGACTGAGGAAATAATTGCAAATTAAAGAAAGTGAATTCAATATCAAGAGACTCAAGAATGTTTAATTGTCATGTGCACTGGGATTGGAACAATAACATTTTTACTTGCTACAGCTTTACAGGCACATTAATGCAACGGTGCAACAAAAAAAAATGCCATAAATAATAATGCAATAAATTACCAGTTATATTTCTGGTTGACAAAAATGCCGGATAAACTCAGCGGATGAGGCAGCATCTATGTAGCGAAGGAAATAGGCAATGTTTCGGGTCGAGACCCTTCTTCAGACTGATGTGAGGGTGGGCGGGGGAACGGGAAGAAGAAAGGAAGAGGTGGAGACAGCGGGCTGAGGGAGAGCTGGGAAGGGGAGGAGAAAGTAGAGACTACCTGAAATTAGAGAAGTCAATGTTCATACCGCTGGCGTGCAAGCTGCCCAAGCAAAATAGGAGATGCTGCTCCTCCAATTTACGGTGGGCCTCACTCTGGCCATGGAGGAGGCACAGGACATAAAGGTCGAATTTGGAATGGGAGGGGGAGTTAAAGTGCTGAGCCACCGAGAAATCAGGTTGGTTATTGCGAACCGAGCGGAGGTGTTGGGCGAAGCGATCGCCAAGCCTACGCTTGGTCTCACCGATGTAGAGCAGCTGAGATGTAGAGCAGCGAATGCAAAATATGAGGTTGGATGAGGTGCAGGTGAACCTGTGCTGCACCTGGAAATACTGCTTGGGTCCTTGAATGGAGTCAAGGGGGGAGGTAAAGCGACAAGTGTAGCATTTCCTGCGGTTGCAAGGGAAAGTGCCCGGAGATGGGGTGGTTCGGGTGGGAAGGGACGAATTGACCAGGGAGTTACAGAGGGAGCGGCCTCTGTGGAAAGCAGACAGGGGAGGAGATGGGAAGATGTGGTGAGTGGTGGGATCACGTTGGCGGTGGCGAAAATGTCGGAGGATTATTTGTTGTATGTGACGACTGGTAGGGTGGAAGATGAGGACAAGGGGGACAAGGGTGTCTGGTATATTTCTGGTATTCGTATGGACTGAGATGCAGTGAAAAACTAGTTTGTATGCTATCCAGTCAAATCATACTATACATGAGTATAATCAAAGCAAAAATGTACCACAAGGTACAATAGCTCAAAGACAAAAATACCGGAGTGCAGAATATAGTGTTATAGCATTACAGTTACAGAGAAAGTGCAGATCTGCAAAAGTGAGAATGAGGTAGTTTGGAAGATCGGGACTCTACCTGTAGCTTATGAGAGCACCATTCAGTGGTTTGATAACAGCAGGAAAGAAGCTGTTCCTGAATACAATATACAATACCTTACAATACAATACCTTTATTTGTCATTTGAACCTCACATGAGGTTCAAACGAAATGTAGTTTCTGCAGCCATACAATACAATAAAAGAACCAAAACACACACCAACACTATTCACATAAACATCCATCACAGTGGCTCTCCTCCTCACTGTGATGGAAGGCAAAGTTCTTGTCTCTCCCCTGCACTCCATTTCCCTCCCGAAGTCGAGGTCAAAGCCCCCGGCGGGCGCTAGTCCGCGGCAAATTAAGGCCGCGCCGGGCGTTGTAGGGCCCCCCTCCAGGTCACTCTCAACCCCGCAATTCGGGCGGGAGAAGTCGCCGCTGCCGGTGCCCCGCAAAGCAGCCTCCCACCAGGGATCCGTGAGCTCCCATGTCACCATCCACCGGAGCCGGGCCGCATCAACGCGCCACTGCCGCTCTCCACGCCCCGAAGCCGGCCATCTCCACATAGGTAAGTCTGCAGCAGCTCCTCAGCAGCTCCACGGCAGGCTCTCCAGCAGCTCCACAGCACCTCCTCAGCAGCTCCACAGCAGGCTCCACAGCAGCTCCACAGCAGCTCCACAGCAGCTCCACAGCAGGCTCCTCAGCAGCTCCACAGCTCCACAGCAGCTCCCCAGCAGCTCCTCAGCTCCACAGGCTCCGTGACTTGAGCCTCCAGGTCGTTCCGGTGGAGGCCGCCCCACGGCGCTAGGCCCCAACGGCGACGGAGCTCCGACAGGGAAAAGGTCGGGTCTCCATGCAGGGAAGAGATTAAAAGTTTCCCCCACCCACCCCCCACCCCCCACACATACACATTAAAAAAAAAACCCGATAAACAGCTACAAACTAAACCCTCAACAGGACAAAAAAACAAAAAAAAAAACAGACAGACTGCAGAGGCCGCTGCGACACCGGTCGCGCCGCCCACCGGAATCTGGTGGTATATGTTTTTGTATCTTCTTCCCAAAGGAGAGGAGAAAATATGGAATGACCAGCAAGCATATAAATGCTACTAGATAACCAAACCATTACATTGCATATCGATGTACATAGTTCAACCAATACAAAGCTCTTAGTAGTTTGGTGCTGAGATAGAATTGTGGTTAGGGATGCGCATTGTGGTTCTAGAGCTGGTTGTTTGACGGAGAGAAGCTAATCTTGAACCTGGAGGTAACGGTTCTCAGGATCCTGTATTTGTTTTCTAATGGTATGAATTTAGAGTGCGCCCAAAGCATTGTGGTCTTTAATGATATTCACTGCCTTCTTGAGGTAGGTCAATCCCCGTGTTGGACCAGGCAGTGTCCAACAATTTCTGCAGCTTCCTTCCTTCTTGAGAGTTTGAGTTACCAAACTAGGCCATGATGCTTGGACCTTCGGTTTTCTGGGAAGGCAACAATCAGCCCCTTGGTCTTGCTAACATTGTTCCGGTATCTTTTAACCAGATGATCGATCTCCCTCCTGTATTCTGACTCAGCATCACCCGCTATTCTTCCAACAATGGCGATAAGCGTAATCGAGAGGAACATAAGATTTAATTATGAGAGAGTAAAAAGCAGAAAGGGAGAGCAAACTGTAATTATAAAGTATAAATTGATTACATATTGTGATTTCTGAAAACAATTAATGTTTGGAGGAATGAGTCTCCATACTTAATATATAAGCCTCGGTACCAAATAGGTGACTGGCAGTAATTATGATCTGTCTTTTAGGCATTAGACTGAAATAAATGAAACATGATTTACTTGGTGAGTTTGGTTTATATCTTGTGTGCAAATCAATTTCATGGCATACTTTGCTTTGCAACAGTAAGAAAGACAGTTAGATTATAATTATTTAGATGTAATGGTGGGCTGGTGGATCCCAGATGTCAGTGTTTAGATATTTGACTTTAAGTGTGCATTTGTTCGTTACCAAAACTAACTGTAACCACTTGCACATAACTAATGGTGAGTGGCATCTGCTTCCCCATTATTTTGACTGTCAATTATGATTCGGGTGGATGATACATGTCAACATGTAAACTGGTTAAAAATGGAGAGGGAAGATTGTTTGCCTTTTAATATAGGCTCGATTCTCCTAACTCCAATACATTTGAATAAGTCAACGTATGAGCAAAATCCAATAATACATAACACTATACGTATCTGGAAACAGTTGAAATTCAGTCTTAAACTGAGAAACTTGTCTCTCCTTCTGCCTACTACTACCAATCCCTCATTTAAACCGTCTACTTTAGATAGGGTGTTTGTTCAATGGAAAAATCTGGGAATTAATATTGTGGGAGACCTTTATAAGAAGGGGACTCTCTTCTTTTCAAGAACTACAGGAGAAATACCACTTGAAAGCAAACAATTTTTTTAATACCTTCAAATCCGAGATTATGCGAAAACATACACACAAGACTGTCCTTTTTGGATCCAGATATATTAGACGATTGTTTGAATAGACATGCCGATACGAGTAAGTTGATATCTTACATTTATAACACTCTCTTAAATATTGATACCCCACCCTCTGAGATTTATAGGCGAGCATGGGTGGACGAGTTGGGTTTACCTATTTCGAAAGATATATGGGAGGAAAGCCTACTAAACATACATTACTGTTCTTTAAATGTCAGGCATTGTCTGATATAATTCAAAATATTGCATAGGTTATACTACTCAAAGACCAAATTGAATAAGATTTTTCCAACTGTCTCCCCTATCTGTGATAAATGTCACCTCCAAGAAGTTACCCTAACCCATTCTTTCGTATCCTGTATAAAAAATACTTCTGGATGGGAATATTCAATATCATTTCTAAAACACTCAAAATTCAATTGGAATCAGATGCAAAACTAATAATATTAGGAATGTCAGAGGGCTGCTCTAAGTTAACGATATTCCAAAGACGCTTCCTTGACTATGGTTTAATAACTGCGAAAAAACTTATACTTAAATTCAGGAAAAAGATAACAGTTCCCACAGTGAAGATGTGGATCACAGAAATGACCGAGACGCTACATTTAGAAAAAATAAGGCTTGTTTTGGCTGATAAATCAGATCAACTCCAAAATATGGTCTCCCTTCATTGAATTTTTTCAACAACAGAATGGTTGAACACAAATTTAAAACTGACGCTAGGGTTGGGTGAGCGAGGGTAGGGAAGGATAGTGGAACATATCTCTGTTTTTCTGTTTTCTTTTTTTTCTCTCACTTTTTTGTCAGTTCAGGGTTTTTTTCTTCACTCTTTTGTATCTTTCTTCTTTTTCTTCATTCTATCCCATTTACTTTTTTTCCGATTCATTCATCAGTTTATAAAATGTTAAAGCTGAAACTGTACGAAAATTGTATAATTGTTATGCCAATTGCTTTCTTCTTGTACAATTGCTTCTAATAAAATAAACATTAAAAAAAATAATGATGATTCAATAATTTGTATTTCTCAACAGGCGACCATAGAAAATGGACATAATTTACATTGGTCCTCCTCAAGGAGTGGAATATCTTGCATGACAGCGTCCACTTCTCTTTGGAGTTGTCGTATTCCTGTGCATGGAATTGCCATACCATACTATGATGTAATCAGACAGGGTACTTTCTGCAGTACATCTGTAGAAGTTAGTATTTGGAAATATACTGTTATCTGCATGAGTTTCATGTAAACAATGAATTCCATTGTACCTTGTTGCATAATGACAATCAACTAATCCAATCTAATATATATTAAACTGAGGAACTGGATGATAATAATATAAAATTACCATAAAGAAGGGAATTGGCTTTGTAGCAATTTTTTATCCACTCAGTTAATGCTAAAACCTCTGTTGATGACCTTGATCGATTTTGAACTCAAAATATCTACCTTCAGGCTCTCCCATGGCTGCTGCTTCTGCACCGACTGCAGTATTGATGAAGATTGCACTGGGAGACTTATAACATGGCCTTCCATTAAGAAAGTATGTCCCTGTTGTGGAGCATACAGCACCATCCAAGAAGGACAAAAATTGCAAAGTTGTGGATGTATCCCAGCCCATCACACTAACCTGCCTCCCATCCATTGACTCCATCTACACCACGCTGTCTCAGCAAGGCCGCAAGCATGATCAAGGAGCATATACATATATATATATGTATATATGTATATACATAGATACACACACATACGCAAAAAAACAAACAATAGTAGTGTAATAATAATAATAATAATAATAATAGTAATAATAATAATAATAGTCCCTCAACACCTCCAAGCTGATCAGCAGCGCCTTTACTTCCTGAGGAGGCTCAAGAAAGCTCACCTGTCCCCCCAGATCCTGACCAACTTTTACCGCTGTACCATCGAAAGCATCCTGACCACCTGCTTCATGGTATGGTACAGCAGTTGCACCATAGCGGACAGGAAGGCACTACAACGGGTGGTGAAAACCGCGTAGCACATCATCGGTGCCCTGCTCCCTGCCATGGATGCCCTCCACCGAAAACGGTGTCTGAGACGGGCTGGGAAGATCATCAAAGACCCCTCCCACCCCAACCATGGACTGTTTGCCCTCCTCCCATCAGGGAGGCGGTACAGGAGCCTCAGGTCTCATACCAGTAGGATGAGGAACAGCTTCTACAATAATACCATCACATTGCTGAACTCGGAGTCCCGCCGATAGACTTCTCCAGTCTCTCCGTCCACATTGGTCGATTATTGTTTGATTATTCTGTATTTTTATTTTTATTTCTATATTGCACTATACTACGGACTGACGCTAAACTGCATTTTGTTGTACCCATACTCGTATTTGTGCAATGACATTAAAGTTGAATTGAATTGAATTGAATATAGTTCAGAGCTTATTTGTGGTTGTAGTATTTAATAGCCTGATGGCTGTAGGGAAGAAGCTGTTCCTGAACCTGGACGTTACAGTTTTCAGGCTCCTGTACCTTCTTCCCGATGGTAGGGGTGAAATGAAATGAGTGTGTGGCCAGGATGGTGTGGGTCTCTGATGATGCTGGCTGCCTTTTTGAGGCAGCGACTCTGATAAATCCCTTTGATAGTGGGGAGGTCAGAGACGATGATGGACTGGGCAGTGTCCACAACTTTTAGCAGTCTTTCCGCTCCCAGACGTTCAAGTTGCCGAGCAGGACAATGATGCAAGCAGTCAATATGCTCTCTACTGTACATCTCTAGAAGTTCGAGGGAATCTTCTCTGACATACCGAATCTCCGTAATCTTCTCAGGAAGTAGAGGCGTTGATGTGCTTTATTGCATCAGTGTGCTGGGTCCAGGAAAGATCTTTTCCGAAATATGCACACCCAAGAATTTGAGGTTTTTGACTCTCCTCTATCGTGGATATAAAGCGGATTGTGGGTGCTCGTCTTTCCTCTTCCAAAGACTACAATCAGTTCATTGGTTTTACTGATATTGAGAGCCAAGTTGTTGTGCTGGCACTATTTGGTCAATCGGTCGATCTCACTTCTATTCTCTGTCTCATCACCATCTGGAAATTATACTCAGGATATTTGAGCTCAACGGCACTTATGAAACCTGTATCATAACTTTACACGTGCCCTGATGGACTTTAGGAGATCTTGCAGTAAGCAAATTGGCAAACTCACAACAGATTAGCAAATACAGTGAGTTCCAGCAATAGCCATATAATAACCATATAACAATTACAGCACGGAAACATGCCATCTCGACCCTTCTAGTCCGTGCCGAACACGTATTCTCCGCTAGTCCCATATACCTGCGCTCAGACCATAACCCTCCATTCCTTTCCCGTCCATATAACTATCCAATTTATTTTTAAATGATAAAAAAGAACCTGCCTCCACCACCTCCACTGGAAGCTCATTCCACACAGCCACCACTCTTTGAGTAAAGAAGTTCCCCCTCATGCTTCCCCTAAACTTCAGTCCCTTCATTCTCAAGTCATGTCCCCTTGTTTGAATCTTCCCTACTCTCAGTGGGAAAAGCTTTTCCACGTCAACTCTGTCTATCCCTCTCATCATTTTAAAGACCTCTATCAAGTCCCCCCTTAATCTTCTGCGCTCCAAAGAATAAAGCCCTAACTTGTTCAACCTTTCTCTGTAGCTTAGTTGCTGAAACCCAGGCAACATTCTAGTAAATCTCCTCTGTACTCTCTCTATTTTGTTGACATCCTTCCTATAATTAGGCGACCAAAATTGTACACCATACTCCAGAATTGGCCTCACCAATGCCTTGTACAATTTTAACATTACATCCCAACTTCTATACTCAATGCTCACAACAGATTAGCAATAAAGATTATAAAGGCCAGCACACCAAAAGCTTTCTTTACCACCCTATCTACATGAGATTCCACTTTCAGGGAACTGTGCACAGTTATGCCCAGATCCCTCTGTTCACCTGCATTGTTCAATTCCCTACCATTTACCATGTACGCCCTATTTTGATTTGTCCTGCCTAGAAGTAGCACCTCACACTTATCAGCATTAAACTCCATCTGCCATCTTTCAGCCCACTCTTCCAACTGGCATAAATCTCTCTGTAGACTTTGAAAATCTACTTCATTATCCACAACCCCACCTATCTTAGTATCATCTGCATACTTACTAATCCAATTTACCACACCATCATCCAGATCATTGATGTACATGACAAACAACAGAGGACCCAACACAGATCCCCGTGGCACCCCACTAGTCACTGGCCTCCAACCTGACAATCAACCATCCACCATTACTCTCTGGCATCTCCCATTCAGCCACTGTTGAATCCATCTTGCTACTCCACCAATGGGAAATAAAAACAAAAAATGGTGCAAATATCCAATAGTGTAGTGGGGAGAGAGACAGAATTAACCTTTCAAGTCAATAACCTGTCATTAGCTAAACAATATATCTCCGTGCAGATGCTGTTTGACTGAATTGACTATTCTCAGCATTTTCTGTTTTTACAATAACAGTGAGCACACATAAAGATGCTTCATTAGTTACAACATATTTTGACACCCAAAGTTGTTATTGCCCGAAAAGTCATCCATGACTGATTTCACCAAATTTTCCATATTTTTATGTAAGAATATTTTTTTCACTTAGTTCTAGCAACTTCAATGGGATTTTAGAGGCCGAGTACCACACTGACATTTCTACAAAGAACATTGTGTGCTACATTTCAAAGATGAATTTAAAGCTATATACTAATAAAAATAGAGACAATCCTGCAGTATGGAAGCAGGACCTTTGGCCCAGCTCATCCATGATGACCAAGATGCCCTATCTAAGCTAGTTCTATTTGACTGCATTTGGTCCAAATCCCTCTGAACTTTTCCTATCCATATACCTGTCAATTAAATGTTGTTATTGTACTTACTTCAAATACCTCCTCTGGAAGGTCATTCCTTACCCACCAGTCTCTGAATGAAAAAGTTTCTCCTTTGGTTCTTATTAAATATTTCAGCTCTCAACTTAAACTTATGTCCTCTGGTTCTTGATTCCCCTATCCTGGGTAAAAGATTCTGTGCATTCAACCTGTCCATTCCCTCAATACAGTTCTTCTTTAATAATGGTGATATTTCCAAAGACTCTATGTTGCTGGCAAGACCATTTGTTAACGTCCTATCCATGATACTTGAAGGGCCGAATGGCCTACTCCTGCACTTATTGTCTATTGTCTATAACAACATTTCATGGTAGTATACCAACTGTTTCATGGTATTATAACAATATTTTTGGTACTCTAATACATTTAAAAGCCATTTGGACAGAAACATAGATTGGAAAGGCTTAAAGGGACATGAGCCAAATGCAGGCAAATGGGACTAGTCCAGATGGGGCATTTAGGTTGCTACGGGCAAGTTGGGCTGAAGGGCCTGTTTCTATGCTGTATGAATATATAAATACAAACAAGTTCAAATATCCATTTCCTATGGAAAACTAATTCTCCCCTTCCTTCAATCCGATTAAACTATCTTTAGCCCTGTTGCTGGTATGATTTTACTTCGGAGTCACGTGAGTGATTCCGTGAAGAACCCGTTCAGCATGCATGCGCGGCCATTACGTCCAGCAGAGCAACAGCGGCACAGCGGGAGTCCGGCTCTCCTGCTATGGAGGTGAAAGAATGGACCGTCAGGTAAGCTGACGTCGGTTTCCTTCACAGGGAGCCTTCTGCTGTCTGGCAGAGAAGAAAGGCTCTGCAACAAACCTGTCCCCCGCTCGACTCCACGGAGGAGCGTTTCCATCGCGGGGGCAGCAACGGACTGATGAAAGCTCGGGTCCACATCTATCACCGAAAGTCTTATTTAGACCAGGGCCCAGAGCGGACCCCATGGAAAATGTGCCAGCCCCCAACGTCACCGCCACGTCAGACGACGCGCAACACTCATTGGACCGGCAGGAAACAGAAGAATACCCATAACCATGGAGGTAGGTGGGTCTGGTTCCTACCAGTATATAGAGCATACCAACACATGGGAGTCTATCACGAGTGATCAGTATATGCTCAATGGCATTAGTGAATACAATTCATACTAGAAAAATTGCCACCAGGTCAACATTCACTCCAGAGGGTATTTTTCCTCTCTCCGTTAAAGAAACAAGAGGGACAAGCTGAACTGGTGATACTAATTACAAAGGGTGTCATGGGGAAACCTGAACCCTTGCAATTCGTATCAAATATATTCACTAAACCCTAAAAAGATGGCGGATGTCCCATCATCATTGACTTAACTTCACTAAATATGTTTGTTAAGTATATAACCATATAACCATATAACAATTACAGCACGGAAACAGGCCATCTCGGCCCTACAAGTCCATGCCGAAACACATTTTTTCCCCTTAGTCCCACCTGCCTGCACTCATACCATAACCCTCCATTCCCTTCTCATCCATATGCCTATCCAATTTATTTTTAAATGATACCAATGAACCTGCCTCCACCACTTCCACTGGGAGCTCATTCCACACCGCTACCACTCTCTGCGTAAAGAAGTTCCCCCTCATATTACCCCTAAACTTCTGTCCCTTAATTCGGAAGTCATGTCCTCTTGTTTGAAATATATACATTTCAAAATGGAACCGGTTGTTACTGCCAAACAACTAAATTCCAAAGGATACTTCATGGCAAGCATTCATCTTAAAGATGTTTACCATTTAGTACCATTCACAAGGATCATCGCAGATACCTGAAATTTACCTGAATGGGGCAGCTATAGCAGTTTAAAGCGTTACCCAATGGGCTCACATCAGCCCAAGAGTGTCACCCAGACACTAAAACCAGCTCTGGCAATATTCAGAAGACAAAAACATATTGTCATGGCATATCTCATGGCATATCTTGATGATATCCTAAATGGTAGGCAAGACCATGAATTTGACTATGTTAGCTGTTCAGCTACCAAACAGTTATTCGAAACCCTGGGGTTGTCTTACATCCAGATAAATCTAAGTTGAAGCCATCCTCTATCATAGACTACTTGGGCTTCACAATTAATTCAGTCTACGTGACTGTAACATTGCCAAGAGACAACATAGTTGAATTGGCACAATCGTACAACAATTTAATGGTCAACAAACTACCAACTACTCGACAAGTGACAGAGTAATTGGGATAATGGTAGCAGCATTTCCAGCTACATAATTCGGACCTTTGTACCAAAAACGACATACAGGTCATTATGATCGTTTCATGAAGTTACCCACTGAAGTAATATCAGAACTACAGTGGTGGGCAAAAAACGTTTGACATAGTTTCAGCCTATTATCATCACTAACCCTACGTCAGTTATCCAAACAGATGCCAGTGCTCAAGACTGGGGAGCACCTAACTATATATCCAGCACAAGTAGTAGATGGACTAATCCAGAATCATCGTTACCACTGGGCATTAATTATCTAGAGATGTTTGGGTGAGTTTTTATGGTTTAAAAGCATATGCATAAATATGCATCACTTGCATGTACGGTTATAAATAGATAATACTACTGTGGTGGCCTACATTAACCATATGGGCGGGATAAAATCGATATCATGCGACAAGTTGGTCAATACAATTTGGCAATGGTGTGTCCAAAGACATATTTGGCTATCAGTAACTTACCTACCAGGTAAGCTAAATACAGCGGCAGACACCAGATCACGTAAATTTAATGACAAACATCGAATGGATGTTAAAACCCCAAAAATATATATTTTTCACAAAAGTTATCAAGCAATATGGCACGCTAGATATCGATTTATTTGCATCTAGGCTAAATCACCAGGTACCTATGTATGTCGCTTGGGGACCAGACCCTGAGGCAGCAGCGGTAGATGCGCTCACGCTGGATTGGGGAAATGTTTCTTCTATTCATTTCCTCCCTTCTGCCTCATCAGTCGGGGGCTACGCACAGTACAAATGGACTCTGCCTCAGGTATTTTGATAATACCCGACTGGCCTACACAGCCATGGTTCCCAATACTCCATGACATGGTTGTTGGAACTTCAATGGTATTCCCCAGTGACCCAGAGTTGTTAACCCCCAGTGTTGGGCACAAGCCACCCGTGCCATTAGAAAATCAAACTCCTGGGTTGCAGATGCTGCACAAACCACTTCTGGGACTGGGATTATCATAACAAACCGTCGACACCATGTCAGCAACCCTCTGAACATCCACTAAAAAACAGCACTTGTCCAGCATCAAAAAATGGGAGAAGTACTGCTTGGATACAGGGACCACCTACTCAACCACTACAGTTACCAATGTACTGGAATTCCTGGTGAACCTTCACCACGATGAAGGACTTCAGCTACAGAGCCAACACAGCTAGAATTGCCCTGCCTGTCTATTTAAGACCATTCCAGGACAACAGGCCATGGGGTCCCACCAGCTGGTGGTCAAACTAATGAAGGGTATTTACAACTCTAACCCCTAGACCAAGGTACACCCATATATGGGATGTCAGTGTGGTCCTGACATATCTCAGGGGATGCCCACCAGCCAGATCCCTCAACCTGAAACCATCTATACTCAAAACACTCATGTTGATGGCACTTGTAGCTGCACAGAGGGTCCAGTCACTACACCTATTGTGATTGGACACCATGCTCACAGCTCCAGACCAGATCTCTGTCGCTATCCAGGGAATTATCAAACAGAGCAGACCAGGAACACCTAATCCAGTCATGGAATTCCGGGCTTACCCGCCAGAAACATGGTTATGTGCCATGACCGTATTATCCTACATAGACACAACCAAAATATTCGAGGGAGATGAAAAGCCTTGTGGGTCAGTCATAAAAAACCTTATGGTCGGGTGACGAGACATTTCGAGATGGCTCAAGCAGGTGCTAAAAGCTGCTGGGATAAAAACTAACATGTACAAAGTTCATTCCACCAGGGCAGCATCCACGTCGACGGCTAAAAGAATGGATGTGCCTATAAACCACATCCTGGCTACAGCAGGATGGTGGGGGGAAAGACCGTTCAGAAATTTTATAATAAGCCGTTGGCAAAACCTGTTTTATTTGCAGGAAAGATTTTACAGACTGCAAATATTTAATTTAAGCCCAGGGGAACAATTTAATGTCTTTGTTGTTATTGTTACAAAATACCATTGTGTTTTTCTACAAACAGATTCATTGGTTGATTACGATAACACACTTCCTCCCTCAAAGACTTCGGCAGTGATGTAGTAATAACTGTTACACGGTTTGAAATCACAGAGCTTTGAAATCTTCACGGAATCACTCACGTGACTCCGAAGTAAAATAGTAAGATTAAACGAGAATTTACCAGTTTGAAGTTTGATCTGTATTTTATGAGGAGTTACGATGAGGGATTACGTGCCCTCCGCTCCCACCCTCAATAATATGGGTCAAATTCATGAATTGATGTCTCCTTATCTTTACTATGTTTACTTCAATAACTGTGTCTATCTGTGATTCCACACCGCTGCTTTGAAGTATGCCGCGCATGCGTGCTGAATGGGTTCTTCACGTAATCCCTCATCGTAACTCCTCATAAAATACAGATCAAACTTCAAACTGGTAAGGTCTAGTTTAATCTTACTATTATTACTTACCTGTCCTAAGCTTTGGGTTTGTCCAATGTTAGGGTCTTACAGAACTGGCAGTGGCTGAAAATATCTGGAGGTTAAAAAAAAATGAGAGTGATTATAAATTTGACCATCACCAGTAATCTGTAGCTTTCAGATTCACTGGGCACCAGAGTTTCTAGGGGACTGAAAATGTTTGTGTACAACTTGACCAGAATAGTCTGTGCTGTGCACGGCTATGAGCTGCTGTTATTGATCAACCTGGTCTAAATCTCTAGTCCAAACTAAGACAACACAAGTAACTATCCTGAGAGAGCAAACTTATAGTGCAGAATGTCATCCCTAAATTGGGCACAGTAACCTTCCTACAAAAGTATGTTGCATAAATTATTTCTTGCTAGCAGCTGAGGAAGCAACCCTGGGTACCTGATAGTCATTGGCACATCTGCCTAAGATTGCTTAGCTCCTTGAATAGCCACCACATACTTGTTTTAATGGTGGCTTTCAGGAAGCCCAAGTACCCTGTAATCTTGATATTAAAATGAACCAGGGTGTTGAAATCCACCTAATTGAGCAATTAGCTAATCCAAATTAACAGCCGCTTCTCCCAGAGGAACTGCGCCCCTGCAGTCTGACAAACTGAAGTTAAGAAGTCAGTTCCTGACAGTGGCGTTCTAACTTGCTGCTAATATCTTCCCTTTTAGTCTCCTCACCCACTCACAATCGCAGTTGCATATTAAAATTCAGTCCGAGGTCTCAGTGCAATATCAGTAATTGCTGGTTTTGCAGCAACATGCACATCACATAGATCAGAGAATATAATTTTCTCTACCAATCAAGGTACTTTGTGTATTTCTATCCCTTTGCCTGCAGTTAAATCCACTGCAACTTCCTGAAATATATATTTTTATTATCTGAATTTGATTTCCTGTTAGGCATATACCACGACATGGGGGAATGCAGTTCACCCTGTGCATGAAACAGTCACAGCAGGTACAGGTAAGCAGGCAAGATATTTTTTACTAGTTTTTAAATTGCGTGGATAATTGGAATCAGGCTTCGTCAGGTGGGTTATGCAGATTCATGTAGCAGAATCAAGTATAGCAACAATTCGGGCTGATTCCACAGGCAAAGCTTCACAACCTACCTTCACTGCGGGTTTTATTTTAGGGTCTCAGTTCCCCAAGTACAGTTGACAATGATTCCTGCCCTTTGCTGACACGAGAGCTGGAATGAATTCTGCTCTGTCTGCTGGATTGGGTGATGTAACTGCTGGTGTTCAGTCCTCAGCTCATGAGGAATTTATGTACGTTCAGGAAACAATCCAGCAATGTTTCATCCACTGAGGTGACCACCTATTATGGACCATTAAAATCTTGAACAGTTTGAATTGTCATTTGCAGACTGAATGAGAAAAAGGATTAAATGCTGCGCAGGTGAGATGAATGGGATCTGTGTTGCAAATCTAAGCCACACAGAGCTACAGTAACTGCAAGAATCATTCTGCCCTCCGCTGTTATATGAGAATTGTTTAAACCTGAACCAGGCTCGTCTAAATAACATTTTCGCACAGTAAATTCTGGTCATTAGGTGGATCGAGATGTTTAGTTTAGTTTAGTTCAGAGATACAGAGTGGTAACAGGCCCTTCAGCCCACCGAGTCTGTGCCGACCAGCGATTCCCGCACACTAGCATTATCCTACACACACTAGGGAGAATTTACAATTTTACCAAGCCCATTAGCCTATAAACCTATATGTCTTTGGTGTGAGGGAAGAAACCGGAGCACCTGGAGCAAACCCACGCAGGTCACGGCGAGATTCCTTCCTTTGCTGTCTTTCTAACAAAGCCTCTTTTGTATCAGAGAACCAAGATTACACCCTGGTCCCTCTTCACGCTCCAACTGCTGAGCAACAGGGTGGCGAAGAGATGAAGAGCCCCTTCCATTGGCAGCTGTGGCCACTGACAAAGATATTCACATTTATGTACAGTAGAGAGCGATGGAGGTGTGGAGATGTGCATACTGAGTCACAACCTGCACCAGGGCAAGACCTGGCCTCTCCCTCTTCTCCCCTTTCTCATCTGGTAAAAGGTATAGAAGTGTGCAAATGCACACCTCCAGGTTCAGGAACAGTTTCTCCCCAGCCGTTATCAGGCAGCTGAATCATCCTACCACAACCAGAAAGCAGTCCTGAACTACTATCTGCCTCATTGGTGACCCTCAGACTATCTTTGATCAGACTTTACTGCCTTTACCTTGCATTAAACGTTTTTCCCTTATCACGTATCTATACACTGTAAATGGCTCGATTGTAATCATGTATTGCCTTTCTGTGGGTGGTAAGCACGCAACAAAAACTTTTTACTGTGCCCATATTGTCATTGTACACTTGACTATAAACAAAACTGAACTGAACTGAGGAAAGAGTGGCCCATGTACTCGCTCCATGTTAGGTGAAATCACTCCAGTTGTAGACTTTGTTGTCAGGACCCGTAAACAAAGATAGTTGGGCAGAACCATGATTTGATTTGTGCTTTTGGCATGTCTGTCTGAAAAATTGTGTGAAATGCAGAGTACGCGAAGGTATATATCTCCCTCTGTACAGGTCTTTCTGCAGAGTTGGGAGGTCACAATCTCTTGAGTTGTGGATACTTGTGGCCCCAATCATCATCCAGTGTCTGATAGCCAAGGTCTCATCTGATATTTCAATGAGTGGTGAAATCCATCTAATTGAGCAAATAACTAATACAAATTAAGAAACACTTCTCCCAGAGGTAGTGCACACATGCAATCCGTCAAGGGAGTACATGGAGCATAGGGACCACGGGAAGAAGCCTTCAACGTTAGTGCCAGAGTGGAATCTGTGATTTCTGGCAGACTGTCTACCATGGATCTGGATCCCAGATCTTACAGAGGTCTGAAGATGCGACTGCCTTTCACCAATCTGTCCATCAACGAAGAAATAGAACTGCAGAAGAATCACCTTGGGGCCAGGTAGTGGCTGCATGGAGCATGAATCAGCCGTCTTCTTTCAGTAAGAAACCATTCACATCTACAACAGCCACTTCATCAATGCCCTTGCGGTTTGTTTTTAATCAGCCAAACCATGCAGCCATCAGTTGTGTTTGGAACAGCAAAGTTCAGTTCAGTTATCCAGCCTCAGGAGGGCTCATGAGGATCACCTGTAATATCCTCCATTTCATACCAACACATCCCCATTATCATGACTGCAGCTGAGAAATATTGCACACAAGCGATTGGACAGGCATGTTGAATGTAGGCACCATTCGCATGTGCATGGCTGATTAGATAATGTTTCTACATATGTTTTGTCTTCATTGAATGCAGTATAAATAACAAATCTTCAGAACACATTACGCACAAAATTCCAGCCAAGTTGGCTTGCATGGTAGAAAAATAGTAAGTTTAGGTTTAGGTTCATTGTTGTCACGTATACCGAGGTGCAGTGAAAGGCATTGTTTAGCATGCTATCTAATCAAATCAGGGAATACTATAAATATTACAGTAAATGGAACAGAAACCGATGTTACAGTTATTAAGTCAGTCTTCTTTCTTAACAATGTTTTTATCCATATGCATTACTGCAATTAATTGATTTAAATCAAAATGTGTGCGAAAGTCTAACACATCTAAAAATTAGCAAAGAAGGAGTTGAATTTATGCTCAGCAAGGTTCTGAAGCTTAATGTCTTGCTTTGTTGTTTTTGTTATTGAACAGCACAGAAACAGCCGCAGTACATGTTTCTGCCAGTAATTTATGGATAATCTGAAAAAACCCACAATTCTTCTTGTCATTCAGTGGAGAAAAAATAGGACTGTAGGCCTTGGGGCTTTGGTGCAAGTATGACATACACTGAAAGCAAAGATAAGGCAAACTCCTGAAAAGTCATTTTCTTTGCTGGCTCCAAGGGAAAAGTTGCATCTTATTCAGGGATTTTGAATTTAAGTTACGAAATCTCCTTTTCAAAGCTTTTTTTTGTGAAGATCTTCAGCCTGCAGCAATACCCACAGTAGCTGATTCACATCAGCAGAACAAATAGAGTGTACCAGTAATTATTCCCAGTGGCGACAAGTCCAATCTGCCTTATTCTAGAGCTCACTATTGCCACTAAGGTTGATGGATCTGTAAATTGAAAAGAATAATGTGGCTCTGGTTTATTTTGTCTTGGGAGGTTTATTTGTCCCACAGCAATATGCTTTGAGTTTAGTAGACCACAGACTAGTTAAATGTGAATGAACATTTTATCTTAAATAAAAATAATCATTCTTCAGCAGCAAATGAACTGGAATCAATAAAAGAAGGATGTCTCTGGGCTATATATTTGGTAATATTTCAAGTATGTTTTTAATATTTTTAATTCCATCCAAGTTGGTAGGACTCGGCTTGTACTCGCTAGAATTTAGAAGATTGAGGGGAGATCTTATAGAACTTACTAAATTCTTAAGGGGTTGGACAGGCTAGATGCAGGAAGATTGTTCCCGATGTTGGGGAAGTCCAGAACAAGGGGTCATATTTTAAGTATAAAGGGGAAATCTTTTAGGACCGAGATGAGAAAAACATTTTTTACAAAGAGAGTGGTGAATCTCTGGAATTCTCTGCCACAGAAGGTAGCTGAGGCCAGTTCATTGGCTATATGTAAGAGGGAGTTAGATGTGGCCCTTGTGGCTAAAGGGATCAGGGGGTATGGAGAGAAGGCAGGTACAGGATACTGAGTTGGATGATCAGCCATGATCATATTGAATGGTGGTACAAGCTCGAAGGACCAAATGGCCTGCTCCTGCACCTATTTTCTATGTTTCTATGTTTCTATGGTAGAACTAGTGGAGAACGGAAACACATAAACCTGGGACGAGGGGCAAGGTTTGAACTAAAATCTGAGCGCTGGACAAATTCAGTGGCTCAAACAGCATCTGCAGAGGCAAAATATGTAAATCAACATTTCAGGTCGAGACCTTGAATCAGGACTCAGAGGGTAGAGGAACGATTCCCAGTATATAACAATATGTAAGAAGTGGGATCGAAGATGGTAGGTGATAGGTGGAGGAGGGATCAGGTAGAACCATTTTGGGGAGGGAGATGGGAGAAGTGCACAAACAAAGTTTATAGATACAGCGTGGAAACAGGCCATTTGGCCCACCGAGTCTGTACCAACCAGCGATCACCCTGTACACTAGCATTGTCCCACACACTAGGGATAATTTATAGTTTATACCAAAGCCAAATTAACCTACAAACCTGTACGACTTTGGAGTGTGGGTGGAAACCGAATCACCTGGAGATAACCCAGAGGTCACAAGGAGAACATACAAAGTCCACAAAGACAGTAGCTGTAGTCAGGATGGAACGCAGGCCACTAACGCTCTAAGGCAGCAGCTCTACAGCTGTACTACGGTGCCATAAAGTCAACAAAAGCCAAAAAAATGAGCTAGTGGGGGAACCTGGTGGATCAGACAGGATCTGTGGAGGGAAATGGACAGGTGACATTTCATGTTGGGTATATAATTACCTAAAATAGCAGACACTGCAAGCTTCAGTGTCCAGAACAAGGGGTCACAGTTTAAAGATAAGGGGGAAATCTTTTAGGACCGAGATGAGAAAAACATTTTTTGCACGGAGAGTGGTGAATCTCTGGAATTCACTGCCACAGAATGTAGGTGAGGCCAGTTCATTGGCTATATTTAAGAGGGAGTTAGATGCGGCCCTTGTGGCTAAAGGGATCCTGGGGAATGGAGAGAAGGCAGGTACAGGATACTGGGTTGGATGATCAGCCATGATTATATTGAACGGTGGTGCAGGCTTGATGGGCCGAATGGCCTACTCCTGCACCTATTTTCTATGTTTCTATGATTCTATGTTTCAGATGGCCATTGCACACAAAATGGTCGCCTAGACTATGTTTGGTTTCAGCAATGGAGGAGGTCACATTGTGAGCACAGAATGCACTAGACCAGGTTGGAATGAAGGAGGTGAAACTTGACTCATTTGGAAGGGCTTTTGAGATCTCTGGATGGTGGTGGTCAGGGCGTGGAGGGGTGGGGGAGTGAAGGGACAGGTGTCATACTGCCTATGGTTGCAGGGAGCTGTGTGGGGAGGGATGAGCAGAGCAGGGAGTCATGAAGAGAGAGGTCCCCACACAAAGCGATAAAGCGGAAAGGGGAGGGGGAGAAACAAAGATGTGACTGATGGTAGGTTCATTAGTCATTTAGTTTAGTTTAGTTTAGAAATACAGCATGGAAACAGGCCCTCCAGCCCACTGGGTCCACGCCGACCAGCGATCAGCCATATGATAGTTCTATCCTGGACACTAGGGACAATTTACAGAAGCCAATAAACCTGCATGTCTTTGGAATGTGGGAGAAAAATTTAGCACCTGGAGAAAACCCACATAGTCACAGGAAGAACCTACAAACTCCGTACAGACAGCACCCGCAGTGAGGATTGAACCCGGGTCTCTGACTGTAACTATACCGCTGCACCACTGCGCTGCCCCATGTTAGAGCTGGAGAAACTGTGGGCGGCATGGAGGCGTAGCAGTAGAGGTACTGCCTTACAGCGCCAGAGACCCAAATTAGTTCCAGACTATGGGTACTTGTCTGTATGTAGTTTGTACGTTCTCCCCGTGACCTGCGAGGGTTTTCTCAGAGAACTTCAGTTTCCTCCAACACTCCGAAAACATATAGGTTCGTAGGTTAATTGGCTTGGTAGTAATGTAAAATTGTTCCTCGTGTGTGCAGGGTAGTGTTAATGTCAGGACGGACTTGGTGGGCCAAAGAGCCTGTTTCCGCGCTGTATCTCTAGCTAAACTAAAAAACTGGTGGAGAATGACGCAATGGCTGTTGGGGTAAAAACTGAGGACCAAGGAAACTCTATTGCTGTTCTGTCTGGGGAGAGGGTGGTGAGAACGGAAATGTGGAAAATGGGGAAATGCATTGTGAAGACTCCATCAACAAAGGGAGAGGGGAAGCCAGGCCACACATTGAAGGAGGATATTTTGAGAAGATATGTGAGGGAGATTGAGAAATTGAGAAAAGTAATGGCGGCTGTGGGAGAAGGTATGGTTGAGGTAGGTGTAGGAGTCATTGGGTTTATAGGACGGTCATTGCTCTGTAATCACAGTGGCATAGACAACACAGTGGCGCTGCGGTAGAGCTTCAGCAGTAGAACAGGGTTTGATCCTGAGTACAGGTACGGTCAGTTAGAGAAGGAGTAAAATATTATTTCAATATCATTGATAATTTTTTAATTAACCCTTCACTTCACATTAACCCTTCACTTTTTTGGGAATATTTTCAATTTTTTTTCCAACTAAAGTTTAATTTAATTAATTGAAGAGATGTGAGCTGGTGTGAATTGTTCATAAGCTAAACAGATCGTAAAATTGGGCAAAGTGCAAACCAGTGTCTGATTTGAACATGACCCTCGCTTGGTGAATATGTTACGTTTAAAAATACCATCTTTGCATCCACCAGGAAAATCTTTCTCTGACAAGAGCAATATTTGATGTAAATATTGTATTGTTCTAGTTTAGTTTAGACATACAGTGTGGAAACAGGCTATTTGGCCCACCGGCCATGTTGATCAACAATCACCCATACACACTGTCTCCTTTACCTCCCCCCTCGACTCCGTTCAAGGACCCAAGCAATCGTTCCAGGTGCGACAGAGGTTTACCTGCATCTCTTCCAACCTCATCTATTGCGTCCGCTGCTCTAGATGTCAGCAGATCTATATCGGTGAGACCAAGCGGAAGTTGGGCGATCGTTTCGCCGAACACCTCCGCTCGGTCCGCAATAACCAAGCTGACCTCCCGGTGGCTCAGCACTTCAACTCCCCCTCCCACTCCGCCTCCGACCTCTCTGTCCTGGGTCTCCTCCATGGCCACAGCGAGCAGCACCGGAAATTGGAGGAACAGCAACTCATATTCCGTTTGGGGAGTCTGCACCCCGGGGACATGAACATCGAATTCTCCCAATTTTGTTAGTCCTTGCTGTCTCCTCCCCTTCCTCAGCCCCCCTGCTGTCTCCTCCCATCCCCCAGCCTTCGGGCTCCTCCTCCTTTTCCCTTTCTTGTCCCCGCCCACCCCCGCCCCCGATCAGTCTGAAGAAGGGTTTCGGCCCGAAACGTTGCCTATTTCCTTCGCTCCATAGATGCTGCTGCACCCGCTGAGTTTCTCCAGCTTTTTTGTGTAACCACCCATACACACTGGTTCTATCTGACACACGAGGGATAATTTACAGAAGCCAATTAACTTGCAAACTTGCACGTCTTAGGAAATTGGGTGGAACCCGGTAAAATACAGAAAATATCCACGCAATCACAGGGAGAACGTACAAACACTGTAAAGTCAGCACCTGTGGTGTGGATCCAACCCAGGTCTCTGGCACTGTAAGGCAGCAACTCTACCACTGCACTTTCTAGTGGTCGGTTACCTGTGACCTTATTATAACATTCTTGCTACATTAATAGGCAATGTATATGTAAAGGATGGAGGGATATGCATCACGGCTGGCAACGGAGATTAATATTTGGCATCATGTGCAACATGGACATTGTGGGCCGAAAGGCCTGTTGCTGTACTGTTTTATGTTCTCAGTGATAGGCTCCATGCTGAGTTAGAGTCACACACTAATTAAAAACTCATGCCCAATATACTACCTGTTGATTAAGCCTGATTTGTGCAGCAAGAATTGGCACCAATGCAACACATAACAAGGGTTTGGCATCAAATTACATGAGACACATGATGCAAATCCCCCGCAGTCTGAAATTTTCAATCAAAAATCAGTGCCTATTTGAAGAAGATGAGATAATACCTCCTGCGGCATGAACTGATGCAGGACAAATCTCACCAATAAACTCTCGGGGATTGTGCTCAGTCTGGCCATCTGGACCAATATTGAATTTTTATTTCAACATCGTCATAAATGAGGCATCAGTAAAAAAATCCAATTCCTTATTCCAATAGCCATTTCTTCTCCCTGAATTTTAAGTTGAAGGACAGATGGAATGACAGGCTGTGAAAAGTTACCACGTTGCTGTTAGTTGTACTCCAGTATAAGAAAGGTGAGAAATTGAAATTACAGCTAAAAAATAAATATTGTGAGGTTGCTTTTATTTATGCTAAGGCTCAAGATTTCATTTTAAACCCCTGCTCAGGGAATTTCACCAGCTGAGTACTAATGGTGAGGGCTGAGGGGCAGAGGACCTGGATCTTAGACCCGATTGCCACAAAAGTGGTGCTGGGTTAGTAATCCATACAAGTTGGTGCCCCAGTGCCCAGATGATGTAATTTAGTTTCTAGTGTAGCTTACTTTAGAGATACATCGTGGAAACAGGCCCTTCGGTCCATCGTGTCCGTGCCGACCAGCGATCCCCCATACACTAATTCTGTTCTACACACAACGGACAATTTACAGGAACCCAATTAACCTACAAACCTGCACAACTGGAATGTGGGAGGAACCCGGGGCATCTGGAGAAAATCCATGCGGTCATAGGGGGAACTCCGTATAGACAGTGCCCCTAGGCAGGATTGAACATGTGTCTCTGGCGCTGTAAGGCAGCTACTCTTCCACTGCGCTACTGCATCACCCTTGGACGTCTTGATGATGAGTAGATGCACTGAAAATACAGGATCTGTATCTGTGGGGGTACAGGGAGGGGACTTTCGTTCTTTGCATATATTAGCTCCACAAAGATATACATCAATAGAACAGGTCCTTCAGCCCAGCTTAGCCATGCCATGCAAAGTGACCTTATTTCCGAGCCTGCATTTTCGCCATATCCCTCTGAACCTTTCATATCCATGAACCGGTCCAGATATCTTTCAACAGTTATACACCCACCTCTACGATTTTTTCTGGCAGCTCATTCCATGTATCCACCACTCTCTGTGCCCCTCACATCCCCTTTACATCTTTTCCCGTTCACTTAAACTAATGCCCCCTAGTTTAACACTCCCCTGTCCTTGGAAAAATACTGTGACCACACTAGCAGTGTGTTTCAGGCCCCCACCATTCTGTGCATAAAAAGCTTGCCCCATACATTTCCTTTAAACTTTGCACCTCTCATCTTAAAGCTATTCCCTTGTTAAAATTCCTTGATATTTCCACTCTGGTGAAAATGTTCTGGTGGTCTACCCTAACTTCCCCTCATAATTTTATTTACTTCTATCATGCCTCCCCTTCTCTCCCAACATTCCACAGAAACAATCCATGTTTGTCTAATTGCTCTTTATAGCTAATATCGTCCAATCAAGGCAGCCTTCTGGTAAACCTCCTCTGCACACAATCCAACGCTCCCACATCCTTTCAGTAATGGGGTGACCAGAAATGCACACAATACTCCAAATGCAGCCTAACTAAAGTCCTTAAGGCTGCAACATGACTTCATGACTCTTATAATCAATGCCTTCATGACTCTTATAATCAATGCCCTGCCTGATGCAGACAAGCATACCATACACCTTCTTTACAATTCCCTTAGTTTGATTCAGACGTCAATGCTCCCAACTGACAATGTGCTTGGCCATTGAAGGTAATTAGGTCCAGAGATGGCAGGCCTACGTGTGGTGTTGGGAAGTGGAATCGAAAGCCTGCGTTAACAGCAGTCCTAGAACAGATGTGATGATTATGTTCAGTACTTTTATTTACATTACTCGCAGCACTCAGTACCCACATTTATTTAACATGCAGAATGTTTGGGGTTGGTTTTCCCAAGGATAACTAATACTGCTAATGTCTGCTACACATGAGAACAAAGGATGGCAGTGGCCTGTCCAATACCATGGGACATCCTGTGCACCGTGCATGAAAATCTCAAACACATTTCTGACCATTCACATGGGCACCTGGAAAATGCAATATTCAAATAACACTTCAAATTTTCCCTTCCCGGAACAATGTTGTGTTAAATTTTGGTGAATGACTGATAATGGTACATGTATATGAACCACGCTATTGTATGATAAACATAGAAACAAAGGTTTACAGTATGATATGAAAAACAAATCATTTAATATCTTTGAATTATTTTATCAATCAATAAATACATGAACTGATGTTGTACCTGAAATATGTTTATCATCAGGTTATGCACTGCCTTTTTTAAATCTCAAGACGACAGTACAATGATTGTTAGCATTGAAAGATTGCTTTTGAAGATAGCTTTGATGGATCGAAAGATACAACATGGAAACAAGCCCTTTGTCCCAGTGAGTCTAATGAGGGATGACAGTGGAGAGCAATGGCAAGAATTTCTGGGAATAATCGAGACGATGCAGGATCATTTCATTCCAATGTGGAAGAAAGATTCTAAGGGGAGTAAGAGGTGACTGTGGCTGACAGGGGAAGTTAAGGACAGTATAAAACTAAAAGAGAAGAGACGTATAACATAGCAAAGATGAGCGGGAAGCCAGAAAATTGGGAACCTTTTAAAGAACAATAGAAGGTAACTAAAAAGGCAAAAGAGGAGAAAAGATGAAGTACAAAGGTAAGCTATCCAAGAATATTAAAGGAGGATAGTGAAAGTTTCTGTAGGTATGTGAAGAGGAAAAGATTAGTTAAGACAAATATGGGTCCCTTGAAGACAGAAACAGGTGAATTTATTATGGGAACAAGGAAGTGGCAGACGAGTAGAACAGGTACTTTGGTTCTGTCTTCACTATGGAAGACAAACAATCTCCCTGAACTACTAGTGGACTGAGGACCTAGGGTGATGGGGGAACTGAAGGAAATTCACATTTGTCAGGAAATGGTGTTGGGTAGACTGATGGGACTGAAGGCTGATAAATCCCCAGGGCCTGATGGTCTGCATCCCAGGGTACTCAAGGAGGTGGCTCTAGAAATCGTGGACGCATTAGTGATCATTTTCCAATGTTCTATAGATTCTGGGTCAGTTCCTGTGGATTGGAGGATAGCTAATATTATCCCATTTTTTAAGAAAGGAGGGAGAAAGGAGGGAGAGAGAATTATATGTTTAAGAAAGAACTGCAGATAGTGGAAAAATCAAAGGTAGCATTTTTGTCTACCTTCGAGAGAGGATTTTATTTCAAAGTCACGTGAGTGACTACGTGAAGAGCCCGCCAGTCCGCATGCGCGCCAATATGCGAAACGCAATGCGGTGGGTCGGAGCAGTTCGCAACTGCCCTGGCAAGTAGATTTTACTTTCAGCGGGCCACTGCGACAGCAGTCCCGGAGTAGATGATGGAAGCGGCCGGCGGCTCTTGGCGGCTGCCGCCATTGGAGCTCTGTACGGGAGCAGGCGGTCGATTTCGGAGGCCGCCGTGGAAGCTCCATAGGAGCTCGGGTTCGCTATTGCCGGCGGACTTTAAGCCACCGTGGGACTCCATCAGGAGTTGGGGCTGCCGACGCAGTTTGGGAACTCACTGTTAAAATTAGCAGCAGACTGGTGCTTATATATAGCCGTGGCTAAGTTTCAAATCGCTGCTAAGTTAACAGTGACAGATGTTAGCCGCGACCAGGGCAGCGTAACGTCAGCTAGGTAACCTCAGCTGCCATAGCGCCTGTAAATTTTTAAACATAGAAATGCTGCTGAGGCAGCATACGCTGGCATCAGCATATAGTGTGTGCTCTATTCGTTGATATAGGGCATTTTGAAATATTACGCATTGTTCTTTAATTTAAGTCAAAATCTGAAGAACTTTAAGGTAGTTAAAAATAGAGCTGGCAGTTTTTAATAGCGGTTGCTGTTCGGTCACGTTTGTGATTATCGCGGCAGATAGGACATTTATTATCATACACCATATGGTGTAGAAAAATTTGACTTGCCATTTCGTCACAGAATGGGACTCCACTGGAGCGGGCGGCTGTTCGGAGGAACTCCATTGCGGCTCTAGAAAAGAGCTCCTGGCTTGGGAAGCCTTTTTTCAGCTTATTAGACACCTGTGGAGCTATACCTAGTGCAGGGGTGCGTCATGATAATTTCTGCTCAGTTAGTAGAGTTGCCAGTTCATTGGAATCATTATTGCCAACCTCTCTGGGATAGGTAGTTACCAGCAGGAAGCTGGTCTGTCTGGCATATAATATATATTTTTTATCTGACCTGCAGGTTCATGTTGTGAATCAACAATGTATTTATAATAATCCATAGGCTCTCAATACCAGTATTCCTGATTGCGTGGCGGGTCGATGAGATAGTGTTGTGCACTCTGGCGACTCAGACAAGTGGTTTTCAGTCAAAGGGCTGCGAGGCAATTCTTGATTCAGGCTTGCATTATACTAATTTCCACTCCTGTGGAAGAACGCTGAGTATTCGTCGTGACTCTTATAGTCAAGAGTTGACAGGGAACTCGTATTCCCACATCAAAGGGAGACTGTGTTTTCAGCTCTAGTCATAAGGTTCTGATTATATGTTATCAGCAAAATGTATGAATAACTAGATAATGCATCTTCCGCAGCACGAGAAGCCAAAAAATCTCCGTCAGTATGGTCAATAGAGGAACGGGGGTTCCAAGTAGAATCAGTGACATCTCATCCAAGGATGAGTGGTCTGGCCAAGGACTAGAGGGGTATATTGTCTGATACTTCTCAAGATTATAGAAACATGGTGCAGGTCGAATCAGGTTAGCATTTGGCTAATCTGATCATGTGTTTAGCTACCCAGTTTAAGATGGATGTTTGGCTTTCAGCAATTTAACTGATTCAGAGAATCAATCTTAAAGTTGCATACTCTGCCATATCTATACATATGAGGCACAGATTATCTGGTGGTTTTGATAACAAAGCCAGTGATGGAAGCCAATGCTGCCCTACTCAGACCTAAGGGCATTGTGGCATCAAGTTTTAGATAACTATGAATAATTTTGCAGCCGATAAACTTGAGGGGTATCAGTAGATATCTCCTGCGATATTAAGTATGGAGCAACATGAAATTTAATAATGTTAATTTTGCCTATTCATTCAGGCCATGGTAAGGCGGCTGAAGCAACTCCTATTTACTTGCTCACAAGTAATGGCTGGGGCAGCCTGTCTTCTCGGGCAGCTAACTCTGCAGGATTGTATGGGAAATTTATGAACAAAATATGTGAGATATTTTAAACGAAAGTAACAGAGGTTTATGTGGTTTTTCAGGTTGAGCCTAGAGAAGCGTTTATGTGATAGCACAATTGACACTGCTTGTGCTGCTTTGTCATTCTCTATAGTACCATAAGTGGGACAATAAATGATTGGTTATTCACCCATTGTTCACTAACGTTATGCAGGGTATCTTTTATATGACCACTCTAATAGCCTACACTCATTGTAATGTGCGATGTATATCAGTGAATTAGTATGCACATATTCTTCTATTATATTCCTAATGGGAGCAGTATTTTTAAGATGAATATGCTTTCAGCAACAGATCTCAGCACAAAGAACACAGGCTTTACTCAATCTCTGCCTCGGTCTGGGTCATAACTGACATTAGGGTAGCTTGTTATGGGAATGATCTCATAAGCAAAATGGGAGTGATTGCGTACATTTGGAGTTGACAGCATACCCACTAGAGCAGAGATTAGGGGTGTCATTAGGTATACAAGTGCACTGAGCTTGCTAGTACTTATGAGATGAAAGATAGTTTCTTTATTTTTATTCAATAGTCTCAAGATATTGCTGATGGCTCATTAGCAGCCAATAGAATGGATATTTTCCCTTTCATCATACAGCAAGAGGATTACATAGTCCATGTTAATATATTATAAAATTTGGTTGAATATGTCTGGATATTTGTAGATAGAATTCTGCACAGTGTTGCATGAGTTTTTGTCGAACTTAAAAGTCTATTGGGACTATGGTCCGGTTAAGAAAAATGGCCATGTATTCAAGATAGCATTATGGTATTAATAACCCATGTTTTTTCTACCATTAACGGTTTATCTGTTTGTGTTTCACACACAGATTGGGTTACTGCATGAAACCACAGAGTTTTGAAGTCTTCACGTAGTCACTCACGTGACTTTGAATTAAAATAAAAAGATTAAACGAGAACTTACCGTTTGAAGTTTGATCTTTATTTTATGAGAAGTTGAAGTGAGGGAATACATGCCTTCCACTCCCAACTCTACCTCTCATAAATACCATTCGGTAATTCTAAACTCGTTAATCTTTCTGTAGCTTAGGTCAGCAACTATCCTGTGGTTTCATACAGCTGCTCTAAATTTTGGCACGCATGCGGACTGGCGGGCTCTTCAAGTATTCCCTGACTTCAACTTCTCCTAAAATAAAGATCAAACTTAAAAAGGTACGTTTTCGTTTAATCTTTCTATTATAGACTAGTTAACCTGACATCAGGGGTGGGGAAGATGCTGAATTGGATTGGATTGGATTCAATTTATTGTCATTATCTCATAAGATACAATTAAATGGATTTTCCTTACAGTCAAGTAACATTAAAATAAATAATAAATAAAACCTATTAAAAAAAGCACAAACACAGAAGTCCACGACACAACATAACCCCACAGTGGCACCAAAGATGAGGAAGGTACCATAGTCCAGCCAGCCTCCCCGCCGATCTTCGCAGATGTTCACCCATGGTCAGGGCTTCCCGAGCACCCGCAGTCACCGCCAGGGGCGGCCCGATGCTCAGGCTCTCACGCCGAGATGATGGAACACCGACGCCGAACCTCGGCGGAGAACAACCTCAGCGGCCCGGACCTCCAGATCTGCAACCTCCCACCAGAGTCCGCGGCTTCCAAAGTCCACAGGCCGAGCCGGGCGGAGTCGCAGGACTCCGCGATGTTGGTCAGCTCCGCCCGTGTTGGGAGCTCCGCGAACCACAGCTCTGCGATGTCGGTGCAGCAGGCCCAGCACCCAGGGCTCCAAACAGCGATCCCCAGTGAGGCATCTCCTGCCCCGCGATGTATCCAACGCTGCGCCGCTGCTGCTGCTGGAGCTCTGGTCGGTCTCGGCAGGAAAGGCCGTGCCAATCCAGTAGGTAGGCCGCTGGGGGGGCGGGGGGGCGGGGGGGTGGTGAGGAGGCGACTAAAATAATAGTCGCATTCTCTCCAGGAAGCGACTGAAGGACGGTATCCCCCTTACCGTACCCTCTTCCCCCACATAAAGACATTAAAAAAAACACAGAAAATGCTCTTCAATATAACAAAACAAACAAAAAGATACCGAACTGAAGGCGGAGACAGCTAGCAACAGCGCCACCGGATCTTCCAAAGTGAAGTCAATTATTAAAGATGTATTTGGATAGCAGTAACAGGATCGGTCCAAGTCAGCATGGACTTATGAAGGGGAAATCTTGCTGGACTAATGTTCTGGAATTTTTTAAGGATGTTACAATTAAAATGGACAAGGGAGAGCTAGTGGATGTAGTGTATCTGGACTTTCAGAAACCCTTGGATAAGGTCCCACACAGGAGAACAACGGGCAAAATTAGAACACATGATATTGGGGGTAGGGTATTGACATGGATAGAAAATTGGTGGGCAGACAGAAAACAAAGAGTAGGAATTAACGGGTCCCTTTCAGAATGGCAAGCAGTGACTAGTGGCATGCCGCATGGCTCGGTGCTGGGACCGCAGCTATTTATAAAATATATTAATGATTTTGATGAAGGAATTAAAAGTAACATTAGCAAATTTGCAGATGACACAAAGCTGGGTGGCAGTGTGACCTGTGAGGAGGATGCTATGAGGATGCAGGGTGACTTGGATCGGTTGGGTGAGTGGGCAGATGCAGTAGAATGTGGATAAATGTGAGGTTGGCAAGAACAAGAAGGCAGATTATTACCTGAATGGTGTCAGATTAGGAAAATGGGAAGTGCAACAAGACCTAATGGCATGAGGATTTGAGTATAGTAGCAAATAGGTCAGCAAATTTGGTGGCAAAAACAGGAAAGTAGACTATTATCTGAATGGTGGCCAATTAGGAAAAGGGGAGATGCAACGACACCTGGGTGTCATGGTACACCAGTGATTGAAAGTAGGCATGCAGGTGCAGCAGGCAGTGAAGAAAGCGAATGATATGTTAGCATTCATAACAAAAGGATTTCAGTATAGGAGCAGGGAGGCTCTAATGCAGTTGTACAGGGTCTTGGTGAGACCACACCTGGAGTATTGCATACAGTTTTGGTCTCCTAATCTGAGAAAATACATTCTTGCCATAGAACAGAGGAGGTTCACCAGACTGATTCCTGGGATGTCAGGACTTTCATATGAAGAAAGACTGAATAGACTCGGCTTGTACTCGCTAGAATTTAGAAGATTGAGGGGGGATCTTATAGAAACTTACAAAATTTTTAAGGGGTTGGACAGGCTAGATGCAGGAAGATTGTTCCCGATGTTGGGGAAGTCCAGAACAAGGGGTCAGAGTTTAAGTATAAGGGGGAAATCTTTTAGGACCGAGATGGGAAAAACATTTTTCACACAGAGAGTGGTGAATCTCTGGAATTCTCTGCCACAGAATGTAGTTGAGGCCAGTTCATTGGCTATATTTAAGAGGGAGTTAGATGTGGCCCTTGTGGGTAAAGGGATCAGGGGGTATGGAGAGAAGGCAGGTACAGGATACCGAGTTGGATGATCAGCCATGATCATATTGAATGGCGGTGCAGGCTCGAAGGGCCGAATAGCCTACTCCTGCACCTAATTTCTATGTTTCTATGTTTCTAGGTCCTTCGGCAGTTAAACAGGGCCCAGGTGAGACCACACCTGGAGTATTGTGTGCAGATTTGGCCTTCCAATTTGAGGAAAGTCATTCTTGCTCTTAAGGGAGTGCAGCGTAGATTCACAAAGTTAATTCCCAGGATGGCGGGATTGTCATATGCTGAAAGAATGGAACGACTGGGCTTGTATTCACTGGAATTTAGAAGGCTGAGAGGGGATCGTCTAAAAACATATAAGATTATTAAGGCTTTGAACAAGTTAGATGCAGGAAACATGTTGCCAATGTAGGGGTAGTCCAGAACCAAGGACGACAGTTTCAGAATTAGGGGTAGGTCATTTAGAACTGAGGCGAGGAAAAACATTTTCACCCAGAGAGTTGTGAATTTGTGGAATTCTCTGCCTCAGAAGGCAGTGGAGGCCGATTCACTGGGTGCATTCAAAAGAGAGTTAGATAGATCTCTTAGTAGTAGCGGAATCAAGGGATATGGACAGAAGGCAGGAATGAGGTACAAATTGTGGATGATCACATTGAATGGCGGTGCTGGCTCGAAGGTGCCAAATAGCCTATTCCTGCACCTATTTTCTATGTTTCTATGTTTTCACACCGACCATTGATCACCCATTCACAATAGTCTATGCTATCTCACTTTTGCAACCATTCCCTACACACCCGGGGCAATTTATGGAGGCCAATTAACCTACAAACCTGCATGTATTTGGGATGTGGAATAAAACCGGAACATCAGGAGGAAAACCATGGGGAGAATGTACAAACGCCATACAGACAGCACCCGAGATCAGGATTGCCCTCTGGCACTGTAAGGCAGCAGCTCTACCAGCCACATCACTGTGCCACTTGCTTTGTTTTCTCTAGCTAGAGCAGAGAGAGAAATTAAGGCTATCATTTTGACTAGTAATACTGTCAGGGGTTATGGGGCAAAGGCAGGTGAATGGGGTTAGGAAGGAAAGGTAGATTAGCTATGATTGAATGGCAGAGCAGACTTGATGGGAAAAATGGCTTAATTCTGCTCCTAGAACTTATGAACTATGTCTAATGCATGTTGGAATGTGTGAAACCGAATAAGGACAAACTTTTAAGTCCACATGCCAACTTGCTGCTTGGTCTTAATCTTAGAGATAAACCTTCCAAAATATTTATTTCAACAGGTTGGAGTGGTTCCTTATCACTACCCGCTCCAGGAAAGTAGAATGGTGCTAAGAGCTATCAGCTCTTGCTTCTGAGTAAGTTCCTGCACTGCTGTGGGCCAGCAGCAGCAGCAGCAGCAGCAGCAGCAGCAATGTTTCATTCAGCATCTGAAATATAATTACTGGATAATTACTTTTCCTGTCTCATGATCTCACATCCCCATGCTCTTTCAAGCCTACAATCTCGATTTTGAAGCAATCTCGGTCCCTGTACTTAATATACACGGTCTGTATTTTGAACATGAGTTCACGTACACATTAATATTCCCCTGGCATTGAAGACATCTGAATATCTTCGCTCCTGTATTCTGTTTATGAGCTGAATTATTATAATAAGCAATTATTTGTAAATGTTAATGGATGAACCAAACACCCCAATTATTAAAACCATTTCAACTGTTGACATGGTGGCTTCAAGAGAAAATTGAATTACCTGATCACCTAACCTTCTTCGGACAATGGGATGAGCTGATGTTAACGTTAATTGCAAGCACTCATGGATTAAGTGCATGCTTGACTGACTGCATTGCGTGCTACAACATTAAAGTACATTGCCTGTCTCCACTTTCCCACTCATAAACTATTAAAGGCATTTATTATTCACTGAATATTTTAATAACAAAATTAAATCAATAAGCTACAATTTTAAATTATCAAATGAATATAAATATTCCCATCGGTTATTGTACAAAACGACGCAGTGCTGTATCGATACAAGCTTATTTGTCGATTTCTCACAATTATTTTTGAACTAGTGTTACTGCCATTGATACATTCACCATCTTCCCAGAAAAGTAATCAATTTCTAATTTCATTGTATCAGAAGATATACTTACATTGTCAGAAAAAGTTGGCATAGTTTTGAGAAGCATGCCAAATGCTCTGCAGTATTTGATAGCCCCCCTGCCACATTTGATTATAATGAAATTGCTTACTCTATTCAAGGCACATAAACTGCTGGGAAGACGATGCAGTCTTCCACCCAGCAGTCAACCAATCTGTCAATATTCACAGCTGCTGGGCGGGAACCGAAATAAAAGAGATATTCTAACAAGGTTCTATTGTGAAGTTTGGCAGGATCCTATTTACTGGCGTTTCCAAATGTTTTGGATTTAGATACCTCTCCCTCCCTGTAAATAATGGTCCCGCAGTAAGGTATGTCACCATCAATTCAAATGGAAATGTCTGGCAATGGTTCCTTCTGCAGACATAATTAAGGAGGCTGGTACCGGTGCAATTGTACTCAAGTGTAAGTTAACATCTTCAGATGGTGAGGGGAAGGATTTACAAGAAACTTCATAATAAGCACTAAGAGTAATTTAGGGATCTGATGTCGCTGCAGCCCTAAGGACCGTATAATGGGCAATGTGCAGAGACAAATAGGTGGGCTTTCTTCTCTTGCTTTGTGTTGCCCACCATGAATAGGGAAAAGGAGAAAACAGGACAAACTATCATTGACTTAGATTGTACACGATAAAATCACTCTTAGTCCAATCAACCTCCTCACAAACACCTAGGCATTGGTCCACATCCTGGAACTCTACCCAGCAGCATTGTATGAGTACTTTCATTGGACCAACTGCAGCAATTCCAGAAGGTGGCTCACCACTACCATCTCATGGGTAATTAGGGATGAACAACGATTGCTCACCTCAGCAGCAATGTCCAGATTAAAAATAAGTAACAAAATAAAAATCCTTCTTTTCCCAGCATTAATGTTCTTTTCGCAATTCTTGGGAATGAACACAATTTGCTTCTGTGAGTCCTGAGATGTCTGTTTTGCAATGCTCTCCTGATGCATGGATTAATTGCAATTCCCAGTGTCAACCCAAATGCTCTTTCTCCACTTATAGCAGTTGTGGGCCAGGGATTCCCATGAGTCAGAAGGAAAGTTGAATATCTTCGAGTCGGCTTTGAGCACATCCTTGAATCTTTGGCATAAATATTCCTTTGTTATTTTGCCAAACTGATTCACTACCAAATAATTTGACGTCATCAAATATTTTGAATCACCAAATAATATCACCAAATAATTTGAATATGACTCCATGGAAGTCTTCTTCTTCTTCTTGTGTATGGTGTGCACAACCTAAAACCCCTGTCCCACTTAGGAAACCTGAACGGAAACCTCTGGTGACCTTGCGCCCCACCCATGGTTTCCGTGAGGTTCCCGGAGGTTTTGGTCACACTCCCTAATGGTCGAAAGTGGTTTTCCGCGTAGTCGAGGCTTCTTCTATGTTCCTGCGATTATTTCAACAAATTCAAAACCGGCCTCAACTAAAAACAGGTTGCCGTTTGGTTGAAGCCAGTGGAGTGGGGTTGCTATTTACTTACAGGCAGTCGAAGGCAATCTCCTTCGCTGACCGGCCATTTTGATTGGCTCATTGGAGTTTTCAGCAAAATTCAGCATTGATCTGTGGTTTTCAGGACCTAGAAGATCCGCCGGAAGGTAAAATGCCCACTAACTTTATTAAACTTCTTAAAACTTTCTCCTCTCCTTCTCCCCCCTTCACTCCCCCCCTTCTCTGTCCTTCTGTCCCCTTCTTTGGTCTCCTAATTTGAGGAAGGACATCCTTGTGATTGAGGCAGTGCAGCGTAGGTTCACGAGATTGTTCCCTGGGATAACGGGACTGTCATATGAGGAAAGATTGAAAAGACTGGGCTTGTATTCACCTGAGTTTAGAAGGATGAGGGGGAATCTTATAGAAACATATAAAATTATAAAAGGACTGGACAAGCTTGATGCCGGAAAAATGTTCCCAATGTTGGGCGAGTCCAGAACCAGGGGCCACAGCCTTTAGCACAGCCTTAGCACACAAAGGGCAGTGGAGGCCAAGTCACTGGATGGATTTAAGATGGAGTTAGATAGAGCTCTAGGGGCTAGTGGAGTCAAGGGATAAGGGGAGAAGGCAGGCACAGGTTATTGATAGGGGACAATCAGCCATGATCACAATGAATGGCGGTGCTGGCTCAAAGGGCTGAATGGCCTCCTCCTGCACCTATTTTCTATGTTTCTATGTTTCCCCTTCTCTCCCTTCCTCTCACGCTCTCTGAAGGACTTACCGTGCTCTGTGGCAGTCGTTTACCTTCCTCTACATCGCGCAAACAGCGCTCCTCCGCTGTCCCTGGCCCCCACCTTCGCGATGTGGTGTGTGTGTGTGTGTGTGTGTGTGTGTGTGCGTGTGCGTGTGCGTGTGCGTGGTCGGTAGCAAACATCCTGTAGGATCTTTGGTCAGTAGATGCAGCTCACGCTTTGGTGGAGGCTTTCCAGGCGAGTGACCAAAACCTCTGGCGACTCATGGAAACCTTGGGTAGGGCGCAAGGTCACTAGGGGTTTCCGTTCAGGTTTCCTAAGTGGGACAGGGGCATTACAAAACACTACATCTATTTGTTTGTGCACATCGGGTTGATTGCATTAGTTAAAATTGGGTGGACCACATGAATGTTGCAATCTCCCATATTCCATGAGGCTGACCAAATTAAGATTAGCACATTTTGTCTTCCTGACCTTATCTCTCCAATGTCAATACCCAGAGTGAGATGCAGGCATAGTCAAGGTTCAAGATTCAAGGTCTCAAGTTCAGTTTATTGTCACATGTACCAATTAAGGTACAGTGAAATTTGAGTTACCATGCAGTTATACTAAGTGAAAAGCACCAAGACACACAACCACATAAAAGTTAACATAAACATCCATCAAAGAGGATTCCCACATTCCTCACTGTGATGGAAGGTAATACATTTCAAACTTCTTCCTCTTTGTTCTCCCGCGACCGGGGCAGTCACACCATCCGCAGTCGGGGCGATCAGGGCAGAGAGAGAAGGGGCAGAGACAGAGAGAGAGAGACACACACACAGAGAGGGTCAGGTATAGGGGGTGGAGAGGAGGAGAAGAGGGAGGGTGGGTGAGTGGGCAAAGGTGGGGAGGAGAGAGAGAGGGTGGGGAGGAGAGAGAGAGGGTGAGAGTGAGGAGAGAGAGAGGGTGAGAGTGAGGGGAGGAGAGAGGGGTGCTGAGAGGGGGGGGGAGAGGGGAGGGAGTTGGGGGGCAGGGGGGGAGGGAGGTGGAGGGTGGAGGGAGGGTAGGGGGGTGTGGAGGGGAGGGGTTTATGGGGGAGGGAGGGAGGATGGGGAGAAGATGGAGGGGAGGAGGGGAGAGGGGGGAGAGAGGGGGGGAGGGGGGGAGAGAGCGGGAGGGGGAGCGAGGGGGAGAGGGAGAGAGGGAGCGGGAGGGAGGGAGCAGGGAGGGGGGGGGAGGGGGAGGGTGGAGTAGGGGGGGTAGGGGTGTGTGTGGAGGGGAGGGCGGTTTAGGGGAGGGACGGTGGGGGAGGGGATGGAGAGGAGAGGGGGGAGAGGAGAGGGGTCGAAGAGAGGAGAGGGGGAAGAGAGAGAGGAGAGGGGGAAGAGAGGGGGGGGAGAGAGGGGGGGAGAGAGAGAGAGGGGGGGGAGAGAGGAGAGGGGGGGGGAGAGAGAGGAGAGGGGGGAAGAGAAGAGAGGAGAGGGGGAGAGAGAGATGAGAGGGGGGAAGAGAGGAGAGATGGGGAAGAAGAGGGAGGGGGGGGAGAGGGGGGGAGAGGAGGAGGGGGAGAGGAGAGGGGGAGAGGAGGAGAGGGGGAGAAGAGGAGAGGGTGGGAGAGAGGAGAGGGGGAGAGGGGGAAGAGGTGAGGGGGGAGAGAGGAGGAGAGGGGGAGAGAGGAGAGGGGGGAGAGAGGAGAGGGGGAGAGAGGAGAGGGGGGGGAGAGAGGAGAGGGGGGGAGAGAGGAGAGGGGGAGAGAGGAGAGAGGGAGAGAGGAGAGGGGAGAGGAGAGGGGGGGAGAGGAGAGGGGAGAGGAGAGGAGAGGAGAGGAGAGGGGGAGAGGAGAGGGGGGAGAGAGAGGAGGGGGGAGGAGGAGGGGGGAGAGAGGAGGAGGGGGAGGGAGAGAGAGAGGGGAGGAGGGGAGGGAAAGGGAGAGGAGAGGAGAAGGCAGAGGGAGAGAGAGATAGAGAGAGGGGAGATGGAGAGGGAAAGATAGAGAGGAGAGGGGAGAGAGGGAGAGGAGGGGAGGGGAGAGGAGGAGAGGGGGAGGGGGAGGAGGGGGGAGGGGAAAGGAGAGGGGGGAGCGGGGAGAAGGGGAGGGAGAGAGGAGAGGAGGAAGAGAGAGGAGGAAGAGAGAGGGGGAGAGAAGGAGAGAGGGAGAGAGGAGAGGGTGTGGGAGAGAGAGGGAGGGGGGAGAGAGAGAGGGGAGAGAGAGAGGAGGAGAGAGTGAGAGAGAGAGAGAGTGCCTTTTTAATTCAACCCAAACAACCATTTGCAGGCAGTGCTTTTTTACTTCAAACTAACTATATTTTCATTTTCAAACCAAATTAAGGGTACTCACAGTGCTGCAGACATTTGTTCAGTGTCATTCAGAGCTCAGAGTGACAGAGACTAATTGACAGAGCTCCAGCTTACAGAGACTAATTGAGGCACACCACTTCCTGATTTTATAGTCCCTTCCCCTGCCTCCAGCGGGGGCAGCAGAGAGAATGGGGAATTTTGTAAAAACATTAATATATATGTCATTTTTCATCGACGGGAAAAATTATCGGCACACATATGGCGGAGGGGAGATCTGAGCAAGATGGCCAAAAATGATGGCCGTAGGTGGCGGCGTTCTCTCGGAAATCGCATCACAGATGGCCAAAACCGGTCAAGAACTGACTTTTAGTAATATTACTAGATTAAGTGGGACCCATTGGGTCCCAGCATCACACAGGAGGGCTGGTGCTCCAACACAATATCCACCTCTCCACCAATTCTAATATTGGTGGCCAGTTGGTGGGGGGGGGGGGCTTTCTGGAGCGCTAGTATGGGTGTTGTGGAGTGAAAGGACTGGTTTCCAGAGGGCTAGTATGCAAATTGTGTGCCAAATAGATTCTTGGGCTGGCGTCTCAGTCAATCAAGCCTGTTGTGCTGGCAACTCACGGCTGGTGAGGTGGTAGTTGACTCACGGCTAATCCTTGAAATTCTATTTCAAGCAGGGTATAAGGCCACCAAATTCAAGTGCAGTTTCTTACCACTTCTAGCAGGGTGCAAGGCCACCAAATTCAAGTGCAGTTTCATACCACTTGAAGTAGGGTGCAAAGCCACTAAAGACAGCGAGTCGTGACTTCTCCCTTCTCCATCTTGCAGAGACCGAGCCACACCCACATTTCCGGGTTTTATAACCCCCCCCCCCCCGGAAAAGGTGTGGCTTTCATGGAGTGATTGACATGAGAGAGATTCTCAACATTTTTTAAAAAACTAATAACACTTTTATTTTTCATTGATGGGAAGAATTCTCTGCACCTGCTCAGCAGAGGGGGGACTGAGTAAGATGGCTAAAAATCACAGCCGTAAGTGGTAGCGTTTTATCTAAAATCAATATACAGTGCAAACAGGAAGTAAGTGCATTTACAGTAGTGCCTTTCAACATCAAGCCAATGCACCCACTCCACCATTTGCAGTAAGTCGTGCCTTTCAACTTCATGCCACCATTTGCAGTAATTAATGCCTTTTAACTTCAAGCCAATGCATCCAAGCCACCATTTGCAGTAATTAATGCCTTTTAACTTCAAGCCACACCCAAGTTACCATTTGCAGTAAGTAGTGCCTTTCAACTTCAAACCACACCCAAGCCACCATTTGCAGTAAGTAGTGCCTTTCAACTTAATGCCACCAAATGCAGTAAGTGGTGTCTTTCAACTTCATGCCACACCCAAGCTACCATTTGCAGTAAGTGGTGCCTTTCAACTTCAAGCCGACGCAACCAAGCTACCATTTGCAGTAAGTAGTGCCTTTCAACTTCAAGCCAAAGCTCCCAAGCCTCCATTTGCAGTATGTAGTGCCTTTCAACTTCGTCAAAGCTCCCAAGCCACCGTTTGCAGTAAGTTGTGCCTTTCAACTTCATGCCACCATTTGCAGTAAGTGGTGTCTTTCAACTTCAAGCCACACCCAAGCCATTATTTGCAGTAAGTGGACATTTTTTTTGCAAGCTTTAGAACCAATAGACATTTTTTGCTAGTTTTAAAACCAATAGACACATTTTTGCAAGCTTTAGAAGCAATAGACATTTTTTGCAAGCTTTAGAACCAATAGACACTTTTTGCAAGCTTTAGAACCAATAGACATTTTTTGCAAGCTTTAGAACCAATAGACATTTTTTGCAAGCTTTAGAACCAATAGACACTTTTTGCAAGCTTTAGAACCAATAGACATTTTTTGCAAGCTTTAGAACCAATAGACACTTTTTGCAAGCTTTAGAACCAATAGAGACACTTTTTGCAAGCTTTAGAACCAATAGACACTTTTTGCAAGCTTTAGAACCAATAGACATTTTTTGCAAGCTTTAGAACCAATAGATACATTTTTGCAAGCTTTAGAACCAATAGACATTTTTTGCAAGCTTTAGAACCAATAGACATTTTTTTGCAAGCTTTAGAAACAATAGACATTTTTTGCAAGCTTTAGAACCAATAGACATTTTTTGCAAGCTTTAGAACCAATAGAGACACTTTTTTGCAAGCTTTAGAACCAATAGACTTTTTTTGCAAGCTTTAGAACCAATAGACGTTTTTTTGCAAGCTTTAGAAGCAATAGACATTTTTTTGCAAGCTTTAGAACAAATAGACATTTTTTGCAAGTTTTAGAACCAATAGAGAATTTTTTTGCAAGCTTTAGAACCAATAGACATTGTTTTGCAAGCTTTAGAACCAATAGACAATTTTTTGCAAGCTTTAGAACCAATAGACAATTTTTTGCAAGCTTTAGAACCAATAGACATTTTTTTGCAAGTTTAGAACCAATAGACACATTCTGCAAGCATTTTAGAACCACTAAGGGCACTTACATTTGAGCAGACATGTGTTCAGTGTTATTCACAGCTCAGAGAAACGTGACACTCTGCCTTCCTCCAGCTTGAAGAGACTGTGTGGCACACCACTTCCTGGTTTTATAGTCCCTCCCCCCTGCCGCCAGCAGGGGCAGCAGAGAGAATGGGGAATTTTGTAAAAACATTAATATCTCAGCTATTTTTAATCGACTGGAAAAATCCTCGGCACACATGTGGCAGAGGGAGGGTTTGGCCAAGGTGGTCAAAAATCACGGCCGTAGGTGGCGGCGTTCTCTCGGAAATCGCAGCACAGATGGCCAAAACCGGTCAAGAACAGACATTTAGTAATATAGATAATATATTAAGGGTTTGGACATGCTAGAGGAAGAAACATGTTCTCGATGTTGGGGGAGTCCAGAACCAGGGGCCACGGTTTAAGAATAAGAGGTAAGCCATTTAGAACGGAGTTGAGGAAAAACGTTTTCACCCAGAGGGTTGCGAATCTGTGGAATTCTCTGCCTCATAAGGCAGTGGAGGCCAATTCTCTGAATGCTTTCAAGAGAGAGTTAGAAAGAGCTCTTAAAGGTAGCATAGTCAGGGAAAATGGGGAGAAGGCAGGAATGGGGTACTGATTGTGGATGATCAACTATGATCACAGTGAATGACGGTGCTGGCTCAAATGGCCGAATTGGCATACTCCTTCACCTATTGTCTATTGTCTATTGCCTAAAGAAACCTCCATCAACTAGTCCTTATTGTTGGTCTACATTGATATCTTACTTTTTACACAGAGAGTGGTGAATCTGTGGAATTCTCTGCCACGGAAGGTAGTTGAGGCCAGTTCATCGGCTATATTTAAGAGGGTTAGATGTGGCCCTTGTGGCTAAAGGGATCAGGGGGTACGGAGAGAAGGCAGGTACAGGATACTGAGTTGGATGATCAGCCATGATCATATTGAATGGCGGTGCTGGGTTGAAGGGCCGAATGGCCTACTCCTGCACCTATTTTCTATGTTTCTATGTTTCTATTTACTGAAGCTGGTGACTCATACATGTGTTACATCACTATTCTTTCCTACTGTTCATTCCTTATGCATAACCATGGGGTTTGATTCTAATTGATGGCTATGTTTGGGTTGGTAAAAATTGGCATCAGAGAGAATCCTGGGTTATCTTAGTTTCAAGCAACTTTTAATTGTGGAACATTCCTTATGGAGTATGTCCTGTAATCAGAGAAATCAGCATTGGAACCTTTGACAATAGACAAAAGACAAAAGACACTAGGGCCAGCACCGCCATTCAATGTGATCATGGCTCATCATCCCCAATCAGTACCCCGTTCCTGCCTTCGCCCCATATCCCCTGACTCTGCTATTTTTAAGAGCCCTATCTAGCTCTCTCTTGAAATCATTCAGATAACCGGCCTCCACCGCCCACTGAGGCAGAGAATTCCACACTCTCACCACTCTCTGTGAGAAAAAGTGTTTCCTCGTCTCATTGAGAAATGGATCCCTTGAGAAATATATGTAAGCCTAGATAGATTGGATGTGGAGAGGATGTTGCTAGTAGTGGGAAAGTAGGACCAGACGGCACAGCCTCGGAATAAAAGGATGCACCTTTAAAATGGAGATGAGGAGGAATTTATTTTGCTAGAGAGTGGTGAATCTGCAGAATTCCTAGCCACAAATAGCAGATAGCACAAATGCCCAAGTTATTGGATATTTTTAAAGTGGAGATTGATAGGTTCTTGATTACTCAGGGCATCAAAGGCTGTGGGAGTAGTCAGGAGAATGGGGTTGAGAGAGAAAAATAGATCAGCCATGATTAAATGAAAGAGCACTCGATGGGCCTTACGGCCTAATTTCTTATCATCTTTGATCTTCCTTTACAGAAATCAAAACTGCACACACTTTCCAGGTGTGTCTTCATCACAGCCCTCTGGATGTGTTATAGGATATTCTAGTTCCTTACTCAAACCTCTCGCATTGAAGGCCCAAATACTATTGGCTCCCTAAATGCTTACCTCACCTCCATGTGGAATTTTCTGCCACAGAAGGCAGCAGAGGCCAATTCACAGGATGTATTCAAGAGAGAGTTAGATATAGCTCTTAGAGCTAACGGAATCAAGGGAAATGGGGAGAAAACAGGAATGGGGGACTGATTTTTGGTGATCGCAATGATCATTTTGAATCGCGGTGCTGGCTCGAAGAACCGAATGGCCTACTCCTGCATCAATTTTTTATGTTTCTATGTTCCCTTTCAGTTACTGAAAGACAAGAACACCCGGATCTCAATGTATATCAATATATTCCATGATCTCTTGACATTTAAATAATAATCAGCCAAACTGGATAATTTCAGATTTATCCACCTTCAGCTGCATCTCATGTGTTTGTCCACTCACTCAACTTGCTTAATCAGCTTAAAGCCATTTTACATCCTCCTCACAGCCCTGCCTAGTTTTACATTGTCAGCAAACTTGGCAGGGCTGTGAGGAGGATGGCCATTTTATAACTGGGCTCTCATCCATATCATTGATGGATTATTGCAAATAATATTTCTGCCAACCCAAATGAAGCCATTTATTATTTCTTTCTGTTTCTTGCCTGTCCGCCAATTTACAATGCATATCAAAATTTCACCTCCAATCACACATGCTTCAATCTTGCGCACAGTAGTGCAGTGATAGAGTTGGTGCCTCGTAGTGCCAGAGAACCCGGTTCGATCCTGACTATGGGTGGTGTCTGTCTGGAGATTGTGCGTTCTCCCTGTGACCGCGTGTGTTTTCACCGGGTGCTCCGGTTTCCTCCCACATTCCAAAGATGAGCAGATTTATAGATTTTCGCCACCTTCTATTGGCTATTGGATCTATTGGCTACATATTCCCATCTCCAACCCTTTCTGCTTTCTGTAGAGACCATTCCCTCCGCAACTCCCTGGTCAACTGTCCCTTCCCACCCAAACCATCCCCTCCCCAGGTACTTTCCATTGCAACCGCAGGAGATGTAACACCTGTCCCTTTACCTCCCCGCTTGACTCCATCCAAGGATCCCAACAGTCTTTTCAGGTGAGGCAGAGGTTCAGTTGCACCTCCTCCAGCCTCATCTACTGTATCCTCTGTTCCAGTTGTCAACTCCTGTACATCGGCGAGAGCAAACGCAGGCTCGGCGATCGTTTCGTTGAACACCTCCACTCAGTATGCCTTAACCTATCTGATCTCCCCATTGCTCAGCACTTTTTTTAACTCCCCCACCCATTCCCAATCTGACCTTTCTGTCCTGGGCCTCCTCCATTGTCAGAGTGAGGCCCAGTGCAAATTGGAACAGCATCTCATATTTTGCTTGGGTAGTGCACACCCCAACGGTGTGAACATTGACTTCTCTAACTTCAAATAGCCCTTGCTTTCCCTCTTGCTCCATCCCCTCTCCTTCCTAGCATGTCCCCTAACATGTCCCATCTACACTAGTCTTATTGTCTCCGGCTACATTCCATCTCTGTCCTGCCCACTCCCCTGACATCAGTCTTCAGAAGGGTCGGGACCCGAAACATCACCCATTGCTTCTCCCCAGATATGCTGCCTGTCAGGCTGAGTTATTCCAGCATTTTTGAGTCTACCTTCGATTTAAACCAGCATCTGTAGTTCTGTCCTATAATTTTATGTTAATTGGCTTCTGTAAATTGTCCCTAGTATGTAGGATAGAACTAGTGTACGGGCTGTGCAAACTTAGTGAGCCGAAGTGTCAGTTTCCACGCTTTATCTCTAAACTAAACTAAACTAAATGAATCTCTGATGTGGGATTTATCGAAGACATTCTGATTGGTGACCATTCCGTGTACCTCCAGTGAATTGGCCTTTCATAGAGTCATAGAATCTTGCAGCATGAAAACAGACCCAACATGCCAACGCCTAACATGTCCCATCTACACTAGTTGCACCTGCCTGTGTCTGGCCCATAACCCCCTAAACCTGTCCTATCCATGTACCTGTCTAAATGCGCATCTGGCTCTTATCTGTTTTGCTGCACTTATTCACTTGCTTTCATGTCACACCCACCCTGGTGTGAGCTGGCATCCATTGCTGACAAATATAAACGAGATCCAGCAATTAAAATGCCACAGGCAAACTCAGGAAATCCACTGGGCACTCCGTCTACCCAGCCACCATCTGTCTAAAACATGCCCTGATTTAAAATTGCATCTAAATTCTCTGAAGTTTATAAATGAGCAATTTGCATAGTTAGCAACAGAGCGACCCTGACCAGAAGTGGAAAAATGCTGTTTGCAAGAAAAATTATGAAGGAAAATACAAGTTCATGAAACAAAAGAGGAGCCAGCACGGGTCTGAGCCCTCGTGGGTCAGAGCCCGTGGCCGGTGGAGTCGGCAGAGCCCACTGCTGAGGTTGGAGCCCTGGGCTGACGGAGCACATAGCTGACGGTGCCTGGGTCGGCACGACAAAGATGAATGGACTCAGCAACGATAGTGGTGAGGTCAGTGCGGCGGTCGATGGGGGCGCCGACCGACGGACGAGGATGGACCACGTGGAAGTGAGGAGGTCGTTGCCGATGGAAGGAATGAAGGAGGACATGATGTGGGGGAGGGGGGAGGTGGAGTAGTGGTTGACGGGGAGAACAAAGGAGGACCTGGCCTGGATAATGTGTGTACTTTGTAAACTGAATGAAATGAAATGAATGGATTCTGTAAATGAACAGCTAAGTTATTGGACAGGTTCTAAAAGCAAAAACCTTCATTTTTCACTGAAGAATGGTCTCGACCCGAAATGTCAACCCATTCCTTCCCTCCAGAGATGCTGCCTGTCCTGCTGTGTTACTCCAGTATTTTGTACCGCTGAGTTACCCCAGCATCTACCTTCCTTTTTCTTGTTGTGTTGTCACCAAACAACTAACATTCTGAGAAGCTCTTCTTATCTCTCAGTGTAACATTGGCCTTCAGTGTTGCTGTAACAGGAGGGAGCAAAATATTACAAGGCTTTCTTAAGTTTCTCCAGCGACCTCTGCCATCTATGTTGTCTAATAATTACAGGCCCAATCAAGTCAAGTGATAACTCATGGTTCTAGAGAACCATTACACATCGTTTGTCCATGATTCAGCTTGTCTTCGACTGATTCACCCGACCTCCTGGTCTGCAGCTGGATTCCAGGACACTGCTGTGCTGGAGAGGGGCTCGATGCACACTGCATTTAAGAGGCTTTTAGATAGGCACATGTATATGCAAGGAATGGAGGGATGTGGATCACATGCAGATTGACTCAAAATGCTGGAGTAACTTAGAGGGTCAGGCAGCATCTCTGGAGAAAAGGACAGGTGATGTTTCGGATTGGGACCCTGTTTCAGACTCACGTGCAGGCAGAGGAGAATAGTTAACTTCACATCATGTCGAAACACACATTGTGAGCCAAAGGGCCTGTTCTTCTGCTGTGCTGTTCTATGTTCTTTGCATCTGGTTCCTCAGGTCTTGCAACCCCATTAATTAGTGTAAAGTGACTGATCCTCTGGAAAGGGAAAAGTTAAGGGAAGTGCTTGAGTTATTTTAGTCTTTTTAATAGTTTTAATTATTTGTTAGTATTTTAGGGTATTTTAATTAATTTTGACTTTTCATAGTCATTCTATTCTATTCAAATCATTAAAAAAAAATCCCCAACTTTAGTTTAGTTTAGTTTAGTTTAGTTTATAGGCACGAGTACCGAGGTACTGTGTAAAGGTTTTTATTGCAAGCTATCCATTCAGTTAAAAGACTCTAGATGATTGCAATCGAGCCGTCCACAGTGTACAGATAGAGGATAAAGGGGATAACATATAGAGCAAGATATAATCCAGTAAAGTCTGATTAAAGATAGGCCAAGAGTCTCTGATGAGGTAGATGGTAGCTCCGGCCCACATGCTAGGTGTTGATAGGATGGTTCAGTTGCCTAATGACAGCTGATAAGAAACTGTCCCTGAATCTGGAGGTGTGCGTTTTCCCACTTTTGTACCTCTTGGCTGATGGGAGAGGGGAGAAGATGGAATGACTGAGGTGAGACTATGGATGCAGAAGTCTGTGGAATTCTTTGCTGTAGAGGGCGGTGGAGGCCAGTTCCCGAACCAGGGGCCACACTTAGAATAAAGGGGAGGCCATTTAGGACTGAGGTGAGAATAAACTTTTTCACCGAGAGAGTTGTGAATTTGTGGAATTTCCTGCCACAGAGGCCAAATCACTGGTTGAATTTAAGAGAGAATTAGATAGAGCTCTTGGGGCTGGTGGAATCAAGGGATTTGGGGAGAAGGCAGGCATGGGTTATTGATTGGGGGCGATCAGCCATGATCACAATGAATGGCGGTGCTGGCTCGAAGGGCCTAATGGCCTCCTCCTGCACCTATTTTCTATGTTTCTATTTTTCTCTGGATACATTCAAGAGAGAGCTAGATAGGGCTCTTAAAGATAGCGGAGTCAGGGGATGCGGGGAGAAGGCAGGAACAGGGTATTGATTGTGGATGATCAGCCATGATCACATTGAATGGCTTGAGGGGCCGAATGGACTACTCCTGCACCTATTGTCTATTGTCTATTGTTTATCATCTTATTTGGCCCTTTGTTACCGGAAGGGACAAGTCTTGGAGAGTGTGCTCAGTGGGCAGTGAGTCTAAGCAATGGGCCAAGTCCAGCTCAACCTGGCCCAATCCCAAATGTGCACCGTCTGGTTGTCCTTATGTCTATATCGACCATGGGACCTCTTCCATGCCCAGCAGTGAGGTTCTGCCAGTGAGGGTACAGCCAAATTCCAGACTATAAATTCACACTCCTGAGAGAAAATGACAACAGAAAATATATATTGCAAATAATTCCTCGTCTACTTTCTAAAAGTAAAATAATTCTGATACCCACCTGGCTAAGATTGAGTCACAGGATGTGGCACTGCCGCAGGCATTTGCGCATATTTTCCTGGCTTAAAACTTCACCTGCGATTTGATGGATTTGGCTTTTTTCTTGTTGGAGTATTCATTTTACTTCTCAGCAATGCATCCATGTATAGTTGTTAATATTTGCCAAATTAAAGACACCATCAAATGGAGGATCCCTGCACTTGTCAGAATTGCTTAACCCTTGTCAGCTGAACTTTACAGGCTTTGAATGGCGCCAGCCAGTCTAGGCTCAGACTGGTATACAGGATGGTGAAGGGTCCAGGTGTTCTCCATGTTTCTCTTAAATTGATAAAATGTATAGCAGTTTTGCAAACGAACCATAAATGCATCATTTCGATTGGATCGCTGCAAAAGCATTGTAAATCGTATAAATAATGTTGCGAGATGGTCATCCTGTTAATCAATGATTGGTCGAACTGTTGAGCCTTTGAGAAACGGTTTGAATCTCAGGGCACATGTTTCAATGTTTATTCTTGTTTGCTTCCTTCCAGAACTTTCTTTCGAATACAATGTATTGGTTACTGTATTATTGGGTTAGGGAAATGTCTATCATATACTGTGTAAATCGATATCTGTAATTGATCTGTAAAGAGACCACCCCCATGTGGTTCGGTCCCTCAAGGTTCGGGACCTATAAAAGGCCGCTCACATGATGTGCTGCGTCAATCTTCTGGGGGAATGCTTGGGACTGTGTAACCTTCTGGAGAGTCTCTGCTTGAACGAGGCTGAAGAGGGCTTGGCCAGGCAAATACGAGGATCGAAACCACGGTGGTTAGGTATAGTAGTGGGAACTGTCATTGTGTTTTGTCAAAATAAAGTTTAGTTGTGTAAGTGCTTGACTCAGTGATTTTTGACTGAAACTAGACTGGGGGAAAGCGCAGAACGAGCAACGAACCTCACAAAAATGTTTGTATAAATCTCAGAATTTACAAACAATTCAGCGGCTACAAAATGAATTATATGAAATATGCAAAGTAATTGGTATGCACATTAAAATGAAACATGAACAAATGTGAAATTCTGGACATGAATGAAAAAAGAGAATGGATGACATAAATACACCATGAGCGATCTTGAAGAAATTAAAAATAAAATTAAATGATCTAGATATTTTGGTCAGATATCTGTAGTGAATTTGTGGAATTCTTTGTCACAGAAGACTGTGGAGGCCAAGTCAATAGATATTTTTTAAGGCAGGGTAGATGGATTCTTGATTAGTATGGGTGTCAAGGGTTATGGGGAGAAGGCGGGAGAATTGGGTTAGGAAGGAGAGATAACCATAATTGAATGGTGGAGTGGATGTCATGAGCCAAATGGCCTGTTTCTGCTCCCATCACTTATGACCTTGTGATATTTGATTGACATATCCAAGCACCACAAAGCAAAATCACCTGAATATAAAGGGATAATAATTTAATCTGTGTGGTGCACTGATTACAAGACATAATGAGACATATTCAAGCTGATAAGAATAGTTGTCCTTTTCAGTTGTGAAATAAAATATAAAACAGTTAAATAATTAGAGAGAATAAATCCAGAGCATAAACTCATAATGGTAGGAACCTCGGTTTTGAAAGGCAAGTTCAACAAGGATATAAATTCACAAATTATAGGACGTTTGGCCCATCGAGTCTACTCTGCCATTCAATCATGGCGGATCTCTGCCTCCTAATCCCTTTTCCTGCCTTCTCCCCATAACCCTTTATACCCGTTGTAATCAAGAATGTGTCTATCTCTGCCTCACAAATATCCACTGACTTGGCCTCCACAGCCCTCGGTGGCAATGAGTTCCACAGATTATCTACCCTATGAGTAGTTCCTCCTCACCTTCTTTCTTAAAGAACACCCTTTAATTCTGAGGCTAATAAGTTATAGAGACATTCACGTAGAAATGAGTTGCAGTTAGTAGAAGGGAAGCAGGACAATTAGATGCTGTGATTTAACGTGCTGGAGAGATGACTGAGAATCCTCCTGGATAGTCGAAAAGGATGAACCACACAGCATTCCTATCTTGTAATCTTGTGTTGCTGTATAGTCAGAAGTAAACTTGTCTAACAAGTTACTCTCCTGGACAAAGCACAAGTAATTAGATTTTTGTTGTGGTGTTAAACTACTCAGCCTGGATTCTGTGGAAGTGAAGTGAACAGGTGCCACCAGAGAATGACAAAGCAAGTATCTTTTAAAACCTCACTGATGGCCGTGAGGCATTTAATTGTTGAATTGAAACGCCTAAAAAAAAACCTTGTGTCAATGTAGTTTACAATGTCAAGGCGATTTACGAAAGAATTGAGGAATGACTGTCATTCTCCATTTTAGCTGTACCAGGGCCATATGCTGCTGGAATCTAAAATATAACAGCAACTGCTATTAGCAATAGAATTCCAATTCAAGCAATATCACAAATAAATATCCAAGTATACAGGTATGCACAGATATCAGTCTGTAGCCTAACTGTAGAACATCACACACACACACACATTTACAAAGTAACAACTCTTCAATATTATGAGGGGTACAGATAGGGTAGAGAGTCAGAACACTTATTCCCAAGGGCGAAAAGTTAAAGACTAGAGGGCATAGCTATAAAGTGAGAGGGGGAAAGTTTAATGGAGATGTGCGGGGCAAGTTTTTTTTACACAAAGTGTAGGGGGGCCTGGAACGCATTGCCATGGGTGGTGGAAGCAGATATGATAGTAGTGTTTAAGAAGCTTTTGAATAGGCATATGGAAATGCAGAGAATAGAGGGATATTGATTATATGCCCATAGATGTGATCAGTTCAGCCAGGCATCTCGACCCGAAATGTCATCATGTTCAGGACAAACATTATGGGCTAAAGGCCACATTCCTGTTCTATGAATAGACACACAAATGTCTATCTTCGGTGTAAACTAGCATCTGACTGAGCTGGAGTTACTCCAGCATTTTGTGTCTATCTTCAATGTTTCATTAATTTGCCTCAGATTTCCAACTTTTTCATCTTATAATAATACTTATGTGCATTCTATGCTTGAGCACAAACAATAATATTGGTATTGGTTTATTATTGTCACGTACCAAGGTACAGTGAAAATCTTTGTTTCACAAACTATCTGGGCAAAATATTCCATACATCATGAGTACATCAGATATGTAAAAGAGAAAAAAAGCAGAGAGTGCACAATATAATGTTTCAGCTAAAGAGAAAATGCAGTTAAAAAAGTGCAAGGGCTGCAACAAAAGAGATTGGGAAATTAATAATACATCCATAGCATATAAGAGGTCTGTCAAGAGTCTGATAATAGCAGGGAGGAAACTGATCTTGAGCCTGGTGGTAAGTGCTCCTGCCTAACGAGAGAGGGGAGAAGAGAGAATGACGAGGAGCAGAATGGTCCTTGATTATGCTTTCCCAAGGCAGTGTGAAATGAGTTGATGGTGGAGGGAGAGGGCTGGGGTGTCTGTATAATGCACCGGGCTGCATTCACACCTCTGCAATTTCTGGTGATCTTGGACAAAGCAGTTCCATACCAAGATATGATGCATCTGCATTGGGAGAGTTGCACAATAGGACTGATATAATGATACCACATATTTTACATTATCATCCTTGGTCAAGTTGCCTTCTCATCAATTTTCAATAGATTGTGAACTTCACGCTGATTTTGAAACTTTTGACTCCCATGAAATAAGTGATCTCTCTTGGGTTTCTAATTGTGAGAGAGTCTGAATTTACATTAAGAATGCTTGCACCTGAGCTTCTTTGATGGATTTCCTTAGCATCTTGTTCAGATATCTTTCAATTTAAACATCTATCGCTAGCTTAAAAATGCCATCCGTACCATGAGTCATATAGATGGTGCTGCATGCTGATATCAGGTGTAAAGGATACAGAGGATGGTATGCTTTTGTTGCCATGGTGACAGGAAGCAGGAAACAATACAGTTGTGTTATTTATTTTGGACTGAGCCTGCAGCCTTTGAAAAGCTGATGCAAGGATCCATATTGTTAATAGGTGACATCTGTATATTAGGTATAACAAGCTCTATTCTCTCCTTTCCTTGCTCTAATCTTTGCAAATGCCTTTAGAGCAAAGTGATGGATCATCCCCAGAGACATGGGAGTGTCAACTGTTCGTTCTCTCTCAGTAATGGGATTTGAAATGTGCTTGTGCTAAAGGTGAAAGCAATTAAGTAGTGTGCATTGAAACCACGTTCCTTCCCTTACTAGTCCTTTGTGTTCGAATTGTAATGGAACTAAGTCATTCTTTTTGAGAGCATTTCACTGCTATTCAAAGACCTTATATCATGTTAACACTAGCAGGTATTAGAATTTCATTTCAATTCTTGTAGATGAAAAAATGTTTCGTTTAGTTTAGAGATACAGCGCAGAAACAGGTCCTTCAGCCTCTGAGTCTGTACCGACCAGCGATCCCCACACACTAGCACTATCCTACACTCTAGGGACAATTTTACTTCGGAGTCACGTGAGTGACTACGTGAAGAACCCCGCCAGGATGCATGCGTGTCATATCGCTTTCACGCTTGCGAAACGACAGGCAGGGTGGAGCGTTCCCCCGCAGCGGCAAGTTTGAAACCGCGACCTGCAGGTAAGTGATTTACTCTGCGGTAGTTTTTGTCCCCGTGCTGTTTTTACACGTGGGTGTGGGGGGGGGTGGGGGGGGGGGGGGGGGGGGGGGGGGGGGGGGGGGGGGGGGGGGGGGGGGGGGAAGCTGGACAAAATAGTGTCCACAAGTGCTGCGAGTAAAGCTGCCTGCGGAGGACCGCGAAGTTGCGGGAGCCAGCAGCAGCTGAAGGCACAAGCCCCGTAAGGGATCAGCTGTGCCGACGTTTGGTCCCGCGCCGGCCAGAACACCACGGCCGTGCGGGAGACTATTCAGAAAGGGGCCGTCGACTTTTGACAAGTCGAAAATGGCAGGAGGCGGGGTGGAACAACGTTCCCCCGTAGCGACAATTTAAACCAGGACCTGCAGGTAAGAACTGCGGTCTTTTTGTGTTTTCCCATGCTGATTACAGGTGGAGAAACCAACGGGCTGCGACAAAGCTGGTGTGCTAGCAGCGGCTAGCGGCACTTGAATCACCTATAATGGGATCAGCTGCGCCTGATGTCGCCTCCGCACCGGCCAGATCCACTCCGCCTCCAGGCGATAAGGCAGACAAAAAACCATCAAAGTCGTGGACTCAGAGGAGTCCGACTTTGAGCAGCCGCGGGCGGCCAGCGACCGTGAGCGCTGGAGCCAGATGGAGCGGTGTGTGGAGCATTTGCTCCAACGTGACAGGCTCCGGGAGATGGACTCGAGTCACTGTGGGCTCTATGATAAACCCACAGCAGCACCTCTTGTAGGGCTGCACAGTGCTTCTCCCTCGTCAGAGGGGAGTACTGGGGGTCAGTTCTGGGCTGATCCTGGAGGGGTTTGCAGAACAGAAATCAAGTGTGCAGGCGGTGCAGGAATGTGAAAATCTACTGGACATGGTGTCCAACTTCATACAGCCAGACCAGACTGGCCAAAACCTGGAGGACACCTGACCCCGGGTAACTGTATATACCGGAATGTTTCCTGTAGTGAATAATTGTATATGGAAATAGCGGGGATAACAGCTTTCACCCGCACAGTGGATGAGAAGGACATGTCGCAGGACCAACAGGATGCACTGGCACTGCTTTGCAACACACGGCCATAGACAGCACCCTTACGCACCCACCAGTAGAACAAGACCGACTGGTGAAAGCTCGAAGGTCCGGTACACCAAACATGAGTCTTTCTTAGGCCATGGCCCAGACCGGCCTTCTTGGAAGATACGCAAACCTCCAACATCAACCAAACCACAAACCCAGACACCGACGCCTCAACATCAACGAAGGATTTACAAAAAGAAGTAAACCTGCCACTGGTAACTATGGAGGTAGGTGGGTCTGGTTCCCTACAAATTGCAGGGAGCATGGAGGTTGGGAGGGGGGAGATTACTCTCCTTTCTGGATGCATGGAGTATGTTAACTACCGATACTTATATTTAAGCAGTATCCAGGGATATACAATAGAATTATACACAAGTACAGCCCTCCAGTTCAACATATACCGAACCGAATGTTCGTACTTTCTGGTAAAGAAAAATCAGAAGCGCAGGCTGAACTGGAGCGGCCTTACGCAAAAGGGGTAATTGAAAAATCCCAACACGAACCGCTAGAATTTGTGTCCAATATCTTTACCAATATCAAAAAAGATGGTGGTTGTCGCATCATCATAGATCTGCCCAAATTGAATACATTTGTACAATATATTCACTTCAAAATGGAAACCTTTGTTACTGCTAAACAATTGATTTCCAAAGGTTACTTCATGGCTAGCATCGATTAAAAAATGCTTACTATTCAGTGCCTATACGAGGTGACCACAGATGTTACTTAAAATTCAACAGGATGGGACAGCATTGGAAATATAGAGCGCTATCAAATGTGTTAACATCAGCCCCCAGGCTGTTCACTAAAATTTTGAAACCAGCCCTAGCGTTTCTACGGAAATGAAAACACATGGTCATGGCATATCTAGATGACATACTTATTGTGGGCAAAACTTTGGAATTGGCCAAACAAACTGTAACAGCCACAAAACAGTTATTTGAAAAACTGGGGTTTATTATCCATCCAGTTAAATCTAAATTAACGCCTTCCTATACTATGGACTATTTGGGGTTCACCATTGACTCAGTTCACATGTCGGTGACGTTGCCAAAGGGAAAGGCTATAGACTTAATAGAGGCTTGCAATAACCTCATTGACATCAGTAACCGTCCATCAGATTGGTAGCAAAAGTAATTGGCAAAATGGTGGCTACTTTTCCAGCCACACAATTTGGACCTTTACATTTCCAAAATGTACAGAGAGCAAAAATACAAGCACTCAAAATCAATGCTGGTCATTTTGACAGACCAATGAAGCTACCAATCAAAGCTATAATGGAACTAAAATGGTGGCTAGATAACATTTGGCTTTGTTTCAATCCAATCATTATCAGCAACCCTTCTATGGTGCTACAAACTGATGACAGTGCACTTGGTTGGGGTGCCACCAATTCCATCTCCAGCTGTGGAGGTAGATGGACTGCTCAGGAGGCATCATTATTACTAACACTGGGCATAAACTACCTGGAAATGTTGGGTGCATTCTATGGCCTAAAGTCATATTGTACTGGGTCATATCACCAGCATGTTAGACTATAGATTGACAATACCACCGTGGTAGCATATATCAACCACATGGGTGGAAACAAATCGACATCATATGACAATCTGGCTAATACAATTTGGCAGTGGTGTATCCAGAGAGATATTTGGATATCAGCTCCTTACCTACCAGGTAAACTAAATTTAGTGGCAGACACCAGGTCACGCAAATTTAATGAAAACACCGAATGGATGTTGAATAAAAAATATTTGTTGATATTACAGCACGGTATGGAACACCAGATATCGATCTATTCGCATCCAGGCTTAATCACCAGTTATCAAATTATGTTTCATGGGAACCAGACCCTGGGGCAGCGGCGACAGATGCATTTTCGCTGCAATGGGGGGGAAATTGCTTATTTATGCATTCCCTCCTTTCTGCCTCATCAGTTGGGAATTAAGGAAAATACAGCAGGACTCTGCGTCTGGTATTTTGGTAGTACCCGATTGGCCTACTCAACCATGGTTCCCAGTGATAATGAACATGGTATTAGAACCATGTATCACCATCCCGAATAGACCAGACTTGTTGGTTCATCCCGTAACAAGGGATAGCCACCCATACCATAACTATTTGAATTTATTAATTTGTAGAGTTTAAAAATACCTCTACTACAGCTGGACTGACGGACCGAACAGTGAACATGGTTTCGGCGGCCGAAGACAGTCCACCAAAAAACAGTATCTGGTCTATATCAGGAAGTGGGAGATGTATTGTAACAAAAACAGCATCACCTACAGAGATATGTACATCCCGTCTGTTCTGGAATACCTGGCAGGCCTCCATTATGATGAGGGGCTCAGTTATAGTGCCATCAACTGCGCCAGAAGTGCCTTATCGACTTATCTAAGGCAAGGAACAGAGCGTCACTCTGTTGGAACTCACCCACTGGTAACAAAACTTATGAGGGGAATTTTTAATACCAATCCCCCAAGAACCAGGTACTCCCAAATATGGGATGTGAGTATTGTCCTGAAGATGCTCAGGAATTGGTCTCCAGCAACAGCTCTGTCCCTACATAGACTGACATTAAAAACAGTCATGCTAATGGCATTGGTCACGGCACAAAGGCTACAGTCATTACATAAATTAAGACTGGACAACATGACTTCTTCATCTGAAAACATTATGTTTCATAATTATGAATTAATGAAACAGAACAGACAGGGATCAGCGGGCCTCAATATCGAATTTAGGTCTTACCTAACAGATGATCATCTCTGTATAGTAAAACATTTGTCGTTATATATGGAGAAAACAAAAATCATCAGAGGCAATGAGAAGGCACTTTTAGTCAGCCATAAGCAACCACACAAATAAGTGTCGGTCCAGACCATCTCAAGATGGCTGAAACAGGTTCTAACACAGGCTGGGGTGGATACTAATATTTTAAATCTCATTCCACCAGGGCTGCAGCTACATCGGCAGCTAAGCAGTTGGATGTACCAATGGACCAAATCCTCAAGGCAGCAGGATGCTCAGGGGGAAAAACATTCCAACTATTTTATCATAAACCAGTCATTAAACCTGGAACATTTGCAGAAACAATTTAAGTTCTGTAATTTAATTACCCCATAAATAGGGGTTATAATTTGTGATAATTAATTCATGGATTTCAATGTCGGATTCATGTCTAAAATATGTTGACACAATTCCTCCTACAGTCATTAAGGCAGATGTGATGCATGGACTCATTTCCACGGCATGAAATCACAGAGCTTTGAAATCTTCACGTATTCACTCAAGTGACTCCGAAGTAAAATAGTAAGATTAAACGAGAACTTACCAGTTCGAAGTTTGATAATTATTTTATGAGGAGTACGTTGAGGGAATACATGCCCTCTGCTCCCACCCATGATCATATACTCAACTGGTATTTCTTTCTCTAATCTTACTATGTTTAAGTCATTACAGTTATCTGTGATTTCACACCGCTGCTTTGAAGAATGACACGCATGCGTGCTGGCGGGGTTCTTCACGTATTCCCTCAATGCACTCCTCATAAAATAATGATCAAACTTCGAACTGGTAAGTTCTCGTTTAATCTTACTATTTACAATTCTTACCAAAGCCAATTAACCTATCAACCTGTATGTCTTTGGAATGTGGGAGGAAACTGGAGTTCCTGGTGAAAACACGCGCGATCACGGGGAGAACGTACAAACTCCGTAAAGACAGCACCTGTAGTTAGGATTAAACCTGGGTCTCTGACGCTGTAAGGCAGCAACTCCACCGCTGCATCACCGTGCCGACCTAATGATGCCCAACAAATGTTTTAGTCTAATTTTGCCTTCAAGGCAAGGCAAATAATTTCCATCTGATCACTTCCACATATATGATAGGCTGGATAGATACCTCTACATATTGAATATAACTATAATTTGTGATGATGTGGCATATGAGGCAGTTGCTTCCAGTATCAACAGTTGCTTCCAGTATCAATGCAAAGGGAATATTGGATGCATTTAGGAAAGTTAAAAGCCTTTTAATTCCCTGAACCTGAATACTCACTTACTTGGCAACTCTTGAATTCTGGTGCATGCTTTAAACTCTTGGCCTACAAGGATATAGCTGGAATAACAGGAGAAACTGTGCTGATCTTGCTAATTTTTCCAATAACCTACTCCTTGTGATAGTGATTGTGGTACGTTTATGCAAACTGTTTGAAACTAGCCCATCAGATATTTTAGAAGTATTTTCAATATCCTCCACCATGTTAGATACAAGGAGAGCACCAAACTTATTTTCACTGGTAAGCCGAAGGTTGATGGGAGACATGATATGAATTCTGAGAGGCATTGATAGGGTAGACAATCAGAACCGTTACCCCCATGCCAAGAACTTAGATGCATAGCTTTGGGATGAGAGGGGCAAAGTTTTGGGGTAATATGCGGAACAGGTATTTTACGCAGAGGGTGATGGGTGACCTGAACTCGCTGCCAAAGGTCATGGTGGTGGAGGCAGATACAATAGTGGCGTTTAAGAGGCTTTTGGATTGCCACAGGCAATAGAGGGAATAAGAGAATAAGAATAAGGAGTACGCCATTTAGAACGGAGATCTGACATGGACAACGCACACTGAGCACTGGTGAGAAAGGCAAGGCAGCACCTTTACTACCTCAGGCAGCTGAGGAAATTCAGAGTCTCTCTGAGGATCCTTCAATCTTTCTCCTCTGGTGCTGTAGAAAATATCCTGACCAGAAACATCCCGATTTGGTTTGGAAACAGCTCTGCCCAGGACAGGAAGGCTCTGCAGAGAGTAGAGCGTTCGGCCGAATGCACCACGGGAACTACACTCCCCCCCCCCCCTGTAGGACCTATACACCAGGAGGTGCAGATACAGAGCCAGTAAGATAAAGAAGGACCCCTACCACCCCAGCAATGGACTGTTCCAGCTACTACGGTCAGGCAAAACAGAGAGGATGAGATGGAGTTTCTTCCCATAGGCCATCAGGACAGTAAACTCTGATCTCACCAGGGACTAATTTTCATGGTTTTTAAAATTTCTCACAGAGTGAGTCTGTGGAATTCTCTGCCTCAGAGGGCGGTGGAAGCAGGTTCTCGGGATGCTTTAGAGAGAGAGCTAGATAAGGCTCTTAAAAATAGCTGAGTCAGGGGATATGGGGAGAAGGCAGGAACGGGGTACTGATTGGAGATGATCAGCCATGATTACATTGAATGGCGGTGCTATCTCAAAGGGCCGAATAGCCTACTCCTGCACCTATTGCCTATTGTCTATTGTCTATGGCAAGGGGAAAACTTGTTCCACAACCAATGGATCAGCGCAGGGCTCTGAGGCCCCTGCCACATCCAGTATGGATAGTTTTGATCTGTGATTGGGAAGAGTAAGCAAGTTGAAGATTCCCATCTACAGTGATGACAGGGTTCAGTGACAACCTTCAGCCAGAAGTGAGTGAGATATTTCAGCCTCCTGAGGTCTTCCCCATCACAGAAGCTAACCATGGGTCTTCACTACTATAGCTAACCAGCTATAGTACTGATGACCCTTGTTCCAGAATTAGCTTTGCCTCTACCAAGTTATTCCACTCCTGTAAGAACACTGGTATGGATAATATGGGAAATTACTCAGCTACATTCTATTTGCAAAAGGCAGGACAAATCCAATCTGGATTATTAGCGATCTTTAGCACTCAATTATCAACAAAGTGACAATAACACTCGTTCTCACTAACAACCGACTCTTTGTTATCACTAGTTTGGTTTTGGCAAGGACCTCAACACAGCCTTGGTCCGAGAATGTATTGAAGTGTTGAACTCTGTAGATGAGGTGAAAGTGATTGCCCTTGACATCTTTTTCACTGCATTGACATCAAAGAGTTCTAATAAAACTGGATGTTAAGATTAAAATGCTCTAATGATTGGTCAAATTTTTCACAAAGGAAGATGGTTATATTTAGTGAAAATTGTTCGCAGCCCAACCAAATACTTTATCAATGACTTTCCTCTTTCATCAGGTTAGAAGTGAGGATGATCCCTGATGATTGCACATTGTTCAATTCCATTTGCAATTGATCAATAAAGGAAGTCGCCCATGCCTGCATGGAAGTTTTCTAGACAACACATAAGTAACATTTCACATCACAAAAGTGTCAAGCGTAGGTCCCTTGCAGTCAGAAACAGGCGAATTGATCATGGGGAACAAGGACAGGGCAGACCAATTGAATAACTACTTTGATTCTGTCTTCACTAAGGAAGACATAAATAATCTGCCGGAAATAGCAAGGAACCTGGGGTTAAATGAGATGGAGGAACTGAGTGAAATCCAGGTTAGCCGGGAAGTGGTGTTAGGTAAATTGAATGGATTAAAGGCCAATAAATCCTCAGGGCCAGATAAGTTGCATCCCAGAGTACTGAAGGAAGTAGCAACAGAAACAGTGGATGCATTAGTGATAATTTTTCAAAACTCTTTAGATTCTGTAGTAGTTCCTGAGGAGGATTGGAGGGTAGCTAATGTAACCCCACTTATTAAAAAGGGAGGGAGAGAGAAAACGAGGAATTACAGACCAGTTAGTCTAACATCGGTAGTGGGGAAACTGCTGGAGTCAGTTATTAAAGATGGGATAGCAGCACATTTGGAAAGTGGTGAATTCATTGGACAAAGTCAGCATAGATTTATGAAAGGTAAATCATGTCTGACGAATCTTATAGAATTTTTCGAGGTTGTAACTAGTAGAATGGATAAGGGAGAACCAGTGGATGTGTTATCTGGACTTTCAGAAGGCTTTCAACAAGGTCCCACATAAGAGATTAGTATGCAAACTTAAAGCACATGGTATTGGGGGTTCAGTATTGATGTGGATAGAGAACTGGCTGGCAGACAGGAAGCAAAGAGTAGGAGTAAACGGGTCCTTTTCAGAATGGCAGGCAGTGACTAATGGGGTACCGCGAGGCTTAGTGCTGGGACCCCAGCTATTTACAATATATATTAATGATCTGGATGAGGGAATTGAATGCAACATCTCCAAGTTTGCGGATGACACGAAGCTGGGGGGCAGTGTTAGCTGTGAGGGAGGTGCTAGGAGGCTGCAAGGTGACTTGGATACGTCGGGTGAGTGGGCAAATGTATGGCAGATGCAGTATAATATGGATAAATGTGAGGTTATCCACTTTAGTGGCAAAAACAGGAAAGCAGACTATTATCTGAATGGTGGCCGATTAGGAAAAGGGGAGATGCAACGAGACCTGGGTGCATCTCCCCTGGCTGCATACCTACTTTCATTGAAAGTAGGTATGCAGGTGCAGCAGGCAGTGAAGAAAGCGAATGGTATGTTAGCATTCATAGCAAAAGGATTTGAGTATAAGAGCAGGGAGATTCTACTGCAGTTGTACAGGGTCTTGGTGAGATCATACCTGGAGTATTGCGTACAGTTTTGGTCTCCTAATCTGAGGAAAGACATTCTTGCCATGGAGGGAGTTCAGAGAAGGTTCACCAGACTAATTTCTGGGATGGCAGGACTTTCATATGAAGAAAGACTGGATAGACTCGGCTTGTACACGCTGGAATTTGGAAGATTGAGGTGGGATCTTATAGAAACTTACAAAATTCTTAAGGGGTTGGACAGGCTAGATGCAGGAAGATTGTTCCCGATGTTGGGGAAATCCAGAACAAGGGGTCACAGTTTAAGGATAAGAGGGAAGTCTTTTAGGACCGAGATGAGAAAATCATTTTTTACACAGAGAGTGGTGAATCTGTGGAATTCTCTGCCACAGAAGGTATTAAGGCCAGTTCATTGCCTGGATTTAAGAGGGAGTTAGATGTGGCCCTTGTGACTAAATGGATAAGGGATATGGAGAGAAGGCAGGTATGGGATTTTGATTTGGATGATCAGCCATGATCATATTGGAATGGCGGTGCAGGCTCGATGGGCCGATTGGCCTACTGCACCTATTTTCTATGTTTCTTTGTGAGAGGGAGTGGGTCGAACCAGCTCAATTCATTTGTGTGCGGCAAATGCTTGGTGTTTGGAATGTATTAAAGGCAGATTTACTGGAATTATCTTGCACTATGTTATTCCCATTATCCTGCATCTGTACACTGTGGACGGCTTGATTGCAATCATGTATAGTCTTTATGCTGACTGGATAGCATGCAAAAAAAAGTTTTCACTGTACCTCGGTACATGTGATAATAAACTGAACTAAACTATAAACTAAACTAGACTAGTTTAGGCCCTTTGGCCGACCCAGTTTGCGCCGACCACTGATCCCCGCATACTAACACTATCCTACACACACTAGGGACAATTTACAATTTTACCAAAGCCAAATATCCTACAAACCTGTACATCTTTGGAGTGTGGGAGGAAATCGGAGCACCCGGGGAAAATCCATGCAGATCACGGGGAGAACATATAAACTTCGTACAGCACCCACTGTCAGGATTGAATTTGGGTCTCTGGTGCTGTAAGGCAGCAATTCTACTGCTGCACCACTGTGCCACACTTTTAACATCAAAGATTCAATTAATAGCATCAACAAGGACCAGGATCAGTACAACAAATGAAAGAATTGGCAGCACTGTTGTGTGAGGGCAGTTGAATGTGTCAAGATATATTGTTCTTGCCTGGCTACATGCCTTAAATTCTATGCTGTAACCATATGTTGGTTTTGTGGTTCCTCTTTAGTTTGGACAACTTCACTGAATTCCACCCCGCTGTAGATATTGTCTTTAGTTTCATTTATTTTTTGGCATCTGTATTATTTTCCGCCTGTCCGTTACTTCCATGGTGGTTCTCAAATCACGAGATTCGCTGAGGAACTTAAGGATTCTTTCTTTGAGTTTTTAACTTAAACGTCCTCTCTATCACATTGAAATGACTGTCAGGGGCAGCACGGTGGCACAGCAATAGAGTAGCTGCTTTACAGTGCGAGAGACCAGGGTTCAATCCTGACTACCAGTGCTGTCTGTACAGAGTTTGCATGTTCTCCCTCTGACCGGTTGGTTTTTCTCTGGGTGCTCTGGTTTCATCCGACATTCCAAAGACGTGTGGGTTTGTAGGTTAATTGGCTTCTGTAAATTGTCCCTAGAGTGTAGGGTAGAACTAGTGTATGGGATGATTGTTGGTCGGCATTGTCTCGGTGGGCCGAAGGGCCTGTTTCCACGCTGTATCTTTAAACTAAATTAAGACAGCCCTTGTGTCATTGTGTTACTCTGTTGCAATGTGACAGTGAGTAATACTGTACTGCTGAATGCACACACAAAATTGCAGCCCTTCGCGCGCCAACGGCCTGTCGGCATGCAGGCGCATTGCGGTCATACGGTGCTCTTGTTAGAGCACATACATTGATCTAGGCCTAACAAAAAATAGTTGAAACAACACAATTGTTTTATCAGGTGACATTGACTTAGTGTGTGCACATTATGTGGAACAGCACTGGCAATGGATGGTCTGTGGTGAAGATGTTTGGGACTCCTCAGACAAGAATAATCAAGGGTATACATTGAAAGGTAGGCTAAAAGAACATTCAAAGGAAATGCCAATCAAAAGCATTGTACTTATGTTTAGTGGGATAAATTATCAAAAACTCAGGCAAATGGTATTAAATGTACAAAAATAAATTGTCAGAGGTTCACTAGATTCAGAACCATGCATTAACATGTGCAAATGAGGGTTATTTAGTATATTCAAAACCTTTTGTAAAACAGACAATACTAAAGGCATGGATGCTTGGAAAAAAGCCTTAGTCAGTCCTTTTGTAAGCATTTAGAAAGGACATTCGGGTGACATTTATTGTTATACCAAACAATGAATAATTCTCTGGAAACCAGTTAGATTCCTTCAAAGGGTTATTGATTGCAAAATTGTAATGAAATAAATACAGTTAGTGCACTGATGAAATATGTGAATCTTTACAATATAAAACTTTGAGAATTGCACCGTTATTATTTAGTTATTGAGATTTCAGCCTGTGGGTAAAATTCAAGAAGTATAATAGTAGCTTTTGAAATTTAAAAGCATTAATGTTACTCTATTTCATTTGTGGCAGCAGCAATTTAGTTCAACAAACTCGAGAGAGGATTTCAAGTGAGAAGACAATTTGCCAGAGTAGGATAATGGATTCCAATTCACCATGGTCTATTTTATATTATCATTTCAAGTTACTGACAAGTTTCACCAACTCTGTGTTATTCTATGAACTTACATGCCAGACGGGCATCAGATGTCAACAAGATAGTGAAATCCATCATTAAGGAGTTGTTGGTTCGCCTGAGGCGTGGTCACCTGAGGCGTACGGGCACCGTATGGCCCCGCGGGGCTGGTCCCACTTAGAAGTGTGGAGTTGTGCGGGTCTGGTCCCGACATCGCGAGGGGCCTAGCAAATCTGACAGTGTCCAAAATCTTCGCGCGCCAACGGCCTGTCGGCATGCAGGCGCATTGCGGTCATACGCGGCGACTTGATGGCATATGCAGCGTCTTGTCAGCATACGCAGCATCTTGACGGTGTACGCCTAACACGTGGCATTGCACGATGATATCACCACCCGGCGTGGCGTTGCGTGATGACATCACCGCCCGATGCCGTGCGACGCCCAAATTCAGTTGGTATGCCTCCTGCCCAGATGATTGGTAAGTATGACGCAAATTACATCACGTGCGAACTTAGCGCGAACTTAGCGCGTACTTGGTGCAAACTTCGTATGAACTACGCTTCCGTTTGGTCGCGCCAAACGCATGCAATCGCATGCAAGTGGGACCGGCCCTTTACTCAGCTTATTCCCATCGTCGATCTTATCAAGTTTCTTTCAGATTTGATGTTATATTTCACAAGTTATTGATATTTAAAGGTTTAAAAAACACAACCTTGAGAAGAATAACTGTGACTCTGCTTTGAGATTTTTATGGCAGCTTCCAGTGATGACGTCACAATGGCATCTCACATTCGTCCAATCACAATGGGATCTCACAATGGGATTGTAGACCTGCTCCCAACATTGTTGCGATCCAATTACATTGAGTTCTGCTAACTCTTGACGGTCAGTCTGAAGAAGGGTTTCGGCCTGAAACGTTACCTATTTCCTTCACTCCATAGATGCTGCTGCACCCGCTGAGTTTCTCCAACATTTTTGTGTGCCTTCTGCTATCTCTAACAGGTGCAAATGCATTTTTCTTAAAGTCACAGTACACTGAATTTTTTTTGAATGTTTAAAATGAGGGAGTGTGAATAGGCGAAATGAACAACCCCTGCGCAATGGGAGCTATGGGTGAATGGTGCAATATTGCGTTCGGGGAACAGGTTACGTTGGGGCAATGGGTGAGTGGTGGAAACGGGTTGCGTTTGGGGAACGGGTGAGTGGTGGATTATTGCGTTGGGGACGGGGCCCAACAGGTCCCACTTGGTCTAGTTAGTTATGAAATTGGCTTGGAAGAAGGAATCAGAGGGTGATAGTGGAGCGTTTTTATTCAGTTGGGTCCATTGGAGTTCACCACCTATATTTACAATATTGATGACAATGTTGTTAACATGGTTGGTAAGTTTGTGGATTACACCTAAATTGGCAGTGTGGTGGACGGTGAGGTAGGTTATCTAAGACTAAAGGTTACACAAAAAAGCTGGAGAAACTTAGCGGGTGCAGCAGCATCTATGGAGCGAAGGAAATAGGCAACGTTTCGGGCCGAAACCCTTCTTCAGACTTTTGATCTAAATGAAATGGGGCAGTGGGGCAAGGAAGAGCAGATGGAATTTAACTCGGCCAAGTGTGAAATGCTGCCTTTTGAAATGTTAAATCAGGGCTTGACTAACACAGTAAATAGAGACACCCTGAAGAGTTCTGTAGAACTAGGGATACAGCTATATAGTCCCCTGATAATGGTGATACAGGGAGACATGGTGGAGGAGAAGATATTTGACATGCTTGAGTACAGGAGTTGGGACATCATATTGCATCTGTACAAGATGATGGTGAGACCACAATTGGAGTATTGTGTACAGTTCCAGTAACCAGCTATAGGAACTATGTCATTAAGCTGGAGAGGATGCAGAAAAAATAATGAGCATGTTATCAGGACTGGAGGGTTTGAGTTATTAGAAAAGGCTGAAAAGAGTGATTTTTTCCGTCAAGCAGAGGAGGCTGAGGAGTGACATTATAGAGGTACTGTATATAAAATCATGAGGGGAAGATAAGGTAGATGGTCACTGTCTTTTACACAGGGTAGCACGATCTAAAACTGGAGGGCATAGATTTAAGGTGAAAGGGGAAAGATTGATAAGGGACCTGAAGGGCAACTTTTTCAACAGAGGATGGTGTGTGTATGGTACAAGGTGCTAATTAAAGCTGAAGAGGCTTGAAAAGAGAATTGGTCAGGTACATGTATTAAAATAGTTTAAAGGGAAATGGCCCAAACACCGGAAAATGGGACTAATTCAGATAGACATCTTGGTCAGGGCAGAGGAGTTGGGCTGATGGGCTTTTTTCCATGCTGTATAACTCTATGACTCTATGAGTAATTGACTCTTAACTGCCCTCTGAAATTGCCTGGATGGCCAAATTCATACTCATTGAACATGCCAATGCATTTCCCAGCCCAGCTGACCTTTCATAGACAGACAGGCTGGAGTCTGCGTTATGAGAGCTGTTGTGAGTTGCATTATGCAGAAGATGCCTCATTTGCAACCGATGCCTTTTGTTTCACAGCAATCACTTGCAAGCTGGGAAATTACCCACCAGCATTTAACCGTAGCCTGGGAGTTCTAGCAGAATGTACCTGATTTATAAAATGTCCAACATGGCTCCGTTCCTGACCTACAAGGAATTAAAATTATAACCTTCTGTCTAGTTAACAATGCACAATGTTCATAATAAACCTGTATAGATAATGATATAGAACACTCCAAGCAGCTTGATCCTGAAATGTAGCAATCCTTTTCAATGCCAAAACTTCCTAAGAGCAATAAACTAACAAACTCATCATTCATGGGAACATCAAAGTGATTCGGTTTTTTTCAGAAGCTGAGCAGCATTTTCCCCCATATCTATGAGCTACTTAATCATCGTGAGAAGTACTATTGTAGATGTACGCTGAGCAAAATGTTTAGGGTTGAGGATATTTTATCTTTAATCGATGGTTATCAATAGAGAACTAATGGTCCATATCAATTACTCAGTTTTATTTCCCATTCTTTTCCTATGTTACTGACTTTAATCAGCAACACTTCATCAAATACATTAACATGCAACAATACTGTCAAAGCACACTTTGATTTTGTACCTATAGTTCTTCATATGACAAGTCCACAATGTCAACCATAGCTTCAAGAGATTCTAAACAAGCATCCAGGGCTTCTATATGATGAGTGAGATACAATCATAGATTCACAGAATGGTTACATCACAGAAGGGGCCATTCAGTCACTGACTCGTTCATGCATTCATGTGAGAGAAATCTGGCTAGTCTCACTTATCCCTCCCCATAGGTCATTAAATGATTCCATTGTTGAGAGAATTTAGTTAAGTGGGTGGAATGGAGTTCTAAACACTGGAGTTTAGAAGAATAAGGGGGGACATTGAAACATACAGAATAGTGAAAGGATTGGATAGAGTGGATGTGGAGAGGATGTTTCCAATAGTGTGAGAGTCTAGAACTAGAAGTCATAGCCTCAGAATTAAAGGATGTTCCTTTAGGAAGGAGATGAGGAGAAATGTATTTTGTCAGAAGGTGGTGAATTTGTGGAATGATTTGCCACAGAAGTCTGCAGAGACTGTCAATTAATATTTTTTTAGGCAGAGATAGATAGATTCTTGATTAGTACAGGTGCCAGAGGTTATGGGGAGTAGGTAGGATAATGGGGTTAGGAGGGAGAGATAGATCCACCATGATTGAATGGCAGAGTAGCCTTGATGGGCCCAATGGCCTAATTCTACTCCTATTCCTTTATGACAAGACCTTATCACTTATCCAGCTGCTCAAATCTGCCCCAACTATCCCTAACAGTGCAATATGAAAACCTTAAACTCATTCAAAGCTTTTAATGTAAAGAAAATCGTGAAAGTCCTGAATTCCTAATGCTTTGCTTTATGATTTTCCATTCAGTAATCTCATCAAATATATTACCTGCCTATTAAAGGAAATGTTGTCAGGTAATCTACACTTGACTTTTCTAGATTTCCATTTAAAAATGTTCTTCTTGCTTTTGTTTCTCTTTGTACCATGTGGCAAACCACAATAAAGAACGACGAGTCTTCCTCCAGATTCTGTTCAAGATCTTATTCCCCCAATTTCACTATTACATAGAAACATAGAAAATAGGTGCAGGAGTAGGCCATTCGGCCCTTCGAGCCTGCACCGCCATTCGATATGATCATGGCTCATTTTTCCTAAAAGAGTGATAGTGAGTGTTTCTTGGACTGGAGAGAAAAATAAATTGTCGGTCTCTACGTCTCTATGACTGTGATTAGGTGAGAGAGTGTTATAATTGGTTGTGCAAACAGAATAATCCCATGTTGATTACACGCAATAGTCAACTGACTATGATGAGGATCTTCTACTACTCAGTGTGAACCTTTCAATGGTTAGTTGGTGCAATATCTTAAAGGTAATTCACTTGGCATTTCACAAAAGATTTTTTGCTGATGAATGGCTGTGTGTTGACTTGAAATTTTAACCCCTACACTTTTTATCTGGCTACCATTTCAATAGCTACTTGATCAACATATTTTCTTGTGCATTACTCTCAGCTGCTGTAGTAAAATGCTGACTCACCATCATTGATGTTGCGCAGCATTCTTCATGGTTCAAGATACAGCATTGTTTATTGCTGAGCCGGGCAAAGTATATTTTTGGGAGAACTCATTGTTGTTCTCATCAGAAAATATAAGGTTTATGTAGTGAGACATTTCGCTTAAAAGGGTCAGGGAATCACTTGAGGATGTGTTAAATCCAGAACACGTTGTCCAGCACAGCAGGATGTAAAATGAGTTTTGTAATCGTCCGGGTCCTTGCATTGAATATTAATGTATTTTGCTATAGCTAAGGGCAATTGGATGGAAAGGGTAATTTAGATTGCATTAAGGACGATGATTTTTTTTTGCAAATTCAATATAAGAATTGGTTCTCTTTTATGGAAGATAGACACAAAAAGCTGGAGTAACTCAGCAGGTCAGAGAGCATCTCTGGAGAAAAGGAATAGGTAATGTTTCGGGTCGAGACTCTTTTATGGAGTTCCTTATATTCTGTACCATTAATGCCTGCCCCCTCCAGCTTGGAGATGGGGCTGAGCACATCGCCTCTTTGACAGCTTTTTTTCTGAGAATCATAGGGCCAAACAGCATAGAAACAGGTCCTTTGACCCAACCCATCTATGTTAACCAAGATACCCCTAAGGTAGTCCCATTTGCCCACATTTCAGTCATATTCCTCTGATCCTTTCCCATCCATGCACATGTCCATGTCTTTTAAATGTCTTTATTGTATCTGCCTCAACTACTTCTTCTGGAAGTCCATTCCATATAACCACCACACTCTGTGTGAAAATGTTATCCCTCAGGTTTCTACTAAATCTTTTCCTTCTCACCTTCAACTCTTTCTTGTTTCCTCTGCCCTCGGAAAAAGGCTCAGTACCTTGACCCTATTTCTTCTTCTCATGATTTTATACACCTCTACAAGATTGCCTACATTCCAAGAAATAAAGCCCTAGCCTGCCATATCTCGCTCTGTAGCTCAATATTTTCGTAATTTTATTTACATGCTTTCTAGCTTAATGGCATCTTTTCTATAGCACGATGCCCAAATTTGAACACAATACTCTTGCGGGGTGGCCGGGGTTATGGGCAGAACGCAGGGGAAGTGGGTTGAGAAGGAAAGATAGATCAGTCATGTTGGAATGGTGGAGTGGACGATGGGCTGACTGGCCTAATTCTGCTCCTATCATTTAGGAACATGAGTGGTAGAAACAAGGAGCTGCAGATGCTGCTTAATACACAAAAGAACACAAAGTGCTGGGCTAATTCAGCAGGCCAGGCTGTATCTCTGGAGAACATGGATGGGTCTACAGAATGGTCTCAACCCGACACTTCACCTACCAATGTTCTCCAGAGATGGACTTGTTGAGTTACTCCAGCACTTTGTGTCCTAAAATACTCTTGAGTGCGGCTTCACCAACATCTTGTACAACTGTAAAATAATGTCCCGATTGCTATAATCAGTTACCTGATTGTGGTGAGGAAGTTGAAAGTGACAGTAACTTTGACCTCTATAGAGAAAGATGAGAGCTTGGTTGAGGTCTTCCTGTAGAATTTTTAGTAGATAATAACGTCCTCCTGCTTTTTTCTATCATCTTAGATCTAGCATATGAAGGATTGTTAAAGGTGTTTCTCAGTTATAAGAAAATGCTTTCACCAATTCTCTTGTCTTCCCTCATCTCAACAATGACATGAACTTGTGAAATCAATGTGCACCAGTGAGTACTAAAGAAGATGTGGTGTTTCTGAAGCTCCACAGGAATAAGCTCTTCAACTTATGATAGCCAGTGCTCCTCTATCCATCCCACTTCATCATTGATATACCAATGCTCACCGAAGAGAACCCTCTGAGTGATTATCTCAAAGATAGACACAAAATGCTGGGGTAACAGGCAGCATCTCAGAATAGAAGGAATGGGAGAGGTTTTGGGTCGAGTCTTCAGATTTCAGCAGCTCATTGCTGCAGGAATCACTCATAGTTTGACCACACTTTGTGTAAAATGACAGAGCAGCCTGAAGCTGACTTTTCAGGTCACCCAGTTTCAGCACTAAAAAGTTGAAAATGCAACAAACCGGCATGATGTGCTCTGATTTCAAACAAGACAACTCTACGAGGGCTGTGATGTGGACTTTTGAGCCATGGTGACAGTGTGAGTCGTGCATTATTAGCTGCATGTCCAGTGTGAGAAAATAACAGAAGCCCAAATGTCAACTGCAACTGTAAGTTGCAACTTAAATTTCATGATTTCATCTGGAAAATACTTATAGGTCAAACTACACAGTGTAGGACAGATTTCTGATTGCATAGTTCTGAGAAAAAAAACGCTTCAATCAGTTTTCTAGGCTGTGGAATTATATTACAGCACAAAACAAGCAATTTCATCCAAACTTCCGCTTTTGTTACAGTTGAATCTCCTGCCTTCCTATTTCAAATTTAAAGCATGAAAGGAAATTCAGATGGGATCGTGCAATTATTCAGCAATTAATATTCTGTTTGGTTTTCCTTGCTTCAAAATGGAAAAACAAATCATCCATCACAATGCCTTCCTCAGTAGCTGTTTAGCATATCAATAATGTCCTCTTGCACTCTTCTCGTACATATGAAGGAATGAAAGAAGCTGTTTTTCATTCATGCTTTCACCAATTCTCTGGGCTTTGAAGGAGCCAGAAGGCTATTGCTGGTAAAACCACGAACGGGTCGGAGAAGCTGGTAGAGCTGCTGCCTCACAGTGCCAGAGACACGGGGTTGATCCTGACCTCAAGTGCTACCTGTGTGGAGTTTGCACACTCTCCCTGTGACTGCATAGGTTTCCTCTGGGTGCTCTGGTTTCTTCCCACATCCCAAATATGTGCGGATTTGTAGGTCAAGTGGCCCTCTGTATATTATCCCTAGTTTGTAGGGAATGGATGAGAAAGTGGGATAACATAGAACTAGTGTGAGTGGGTAATTGATGGTCAACGTGGACTAGGTGGGCAGAACGGCCCATTTTTATGATGTATCTTTCAATCAATCAGTTAGTCAATATAAGAAATGACTCCTGGTTCTCTCCTGCACTGAGGGCATTACTTTGCAGAAATCTTGATCACATGCATGATAAAGTACCAGCAGCAATGGAACAGCTCAAATAAATTTCCTGTCCATTGTAACTACTCCACACCTGTTGAGCCTTAAGAAAATCATGCCTTTTTCTTCAACAATTAAATTAACTTTCCCCACTATCACTGTAATTTTGTTCCACTTGAATGCCGCTTTCGGATATTATCATATTTCTTTCCTAACATGATTTACATATCACTGAATCTGAAGCCTTATTTTGCGGAGCTTTTCATTGCAATTTCAGAGTACATCAAATATACCGAACAAACAAGCTGCACAAATTATTGCTGAAGAGCACTAAATATGGTTAAGCTGGGATCAATTTTGTTTGGCTAATAAAAATAGAAATGCCATTAGTGCACTTGATGTATTGTGCAAAGCAATCTGCTGCCTAATCAGCCATCCCGGAGCTTGATGCATGGAGACCACTAATAAACTGTCATATTGCACCTGAAATCAAAAATGTGAACAGCTAGGCATCACTGTATCACTTGATATTTCACCCTGCTTCAGTGTAGACTTCAAGTGAACCAGAATTTCGTAGTACAGAACATAGAACGTTAAAGTGCATGAACAGTTCCTTCGTCCACAATGTCTATGTTGAACATGATGCCAAGTTAAATTAATCTGCATGTGAACCACATCCCTCCATTCTCTGCCTATTCAAAAGCCTCAAATGCCATTATCATATCTCCTGGGGTGAAAGATTACAACCTTCATGTGGTCCGCCCTGTTTAGACGAATGCAATCAACCCGGCATGCACAATCAAATAAGATCAAATAGAACAAGTTGTCCTACAACCTTAGGCTGTGCGCGCCATATGCAAGAAGAAGATCATATCTCCTTCCACCACCATCCATGTCATGGTTATTCAAGGCATCCAGAGAGGCATTTCTGTGTAAAATTATTTCCTTTAATCTTTGCTCCCACCACTCCTCTCAGCTTAATCTATGGCCTCTTGACTGTCATTTCAACCCTGGGGGAAAGGTCTTGATCTTCTACCCTATCTATGTCTCTCAAAGCTTATAAATGTATCTGATTTCCCCAAAGCCTCCAACACTCCAGAGAGGGGGCCGTTCAACCTATGAATTTTGAACAAGCTAGACAATTGATTATAGAGTCATAGAGCATGAACAGGACTTTTAGCCAGATGAATCAATGTTGTCCCTCAAGCACCCATTTAGACTATTCCTACACTATTCCCATTTTATGCTTCCTATATTATGACCAACTAAAATAGTAAGATTAAACGAGAACTTACCAGTTTGAAGTTTGATCTGTATTTTATGAGGAGTTACGATGAGGGATTACGTGAAGACCCCGTCCAGCACGCATGTGCGACATACTTCAAAGCAGCGGTGTGGAATCACAGAAAACACAATAATTGAAATAAACATAGTAAATATAACAAGAACTAAGATATCAGTTGATCTCTATAATTGAGGGTGGGGGCGGAGGGCACGTAATCCCTCATCATAACTCCTCATAGAATACAGATCAAACTTCAAACTGGTAAGTTCTCGTTTAATCATACTATTTTACTTTGGAGTCACGTGACTGACTACGTGAAGATTTTAAAGCTCTGTGATTTCAAACCGTGCAACAGTCCATATTTCACTCGCTGCCGGTCATCCAAGGGAGGAAGTATGTTATCGTAATCAAACATGAATCTGTTTGTAAAACAACAATGGTATTATTTGAAAATAATAACAAAGAAATTAATGCTCCCCCGGGCTAAATTATATATTTTTAGCAGCGTCTAAAATTCTCTCTGCAAGTGAAACAGGTTTTATAATGGCTTGTTGTAGAATGTTTGAAAGTTCTTCCCATGGACCACCCCACTGTTACCAGGTTAGGTCCAGTGGCACATCCATACTGTTAGCTGCCAACGTGGATGCTGCTTTGGTGGAGTGAGATGTGTAAATATCGGTATTCACTCCAGCAGCTCCCAATACCTGTTTGAGCCATCTAGAGATAGTTTGACTCGGTACCCTGACCTAGTGGCTTTTTGTGGCTGACCCATTTTTGTTTCCTTCGGGATTGTAGGTAGTGTTGATATATTGTAGAAGGTGAGTCATGACATATAACGGTGGTCAGGTGGGTACGCCCGGAATTCCATAATGAGTCCTGAAGTTCCTGGTCTACTCTGTTTTACCAGCTCCTGAATGGTGAATGTTATTTGGTCTGATGTTATGACCATATTGTCCAGTCTGAGTAGGTAAAAGGACTGGACCCTTATGCTGAGACTAAGCCAGCAGCATGGCCGTATACAGGGTAGCTGTTTTCAGAGTAAGGGATCTGGCTGGTGAGAATGTATCCATCGCCGCTGCCTCAAGGTTTGGTTCCCAAGCGACATACATCGGTACGTGGTGATTTAGTCAGAATGCAAAGAAATCGATATCTGGTGTTCCATATTGCTTTGTAATTTCAGCAAATACTTTGGTTTACATGATCACATGATATTGATTTTATTCCGCCCATGTGGTTAGTATAGGCCACCATGTGATATTGTCAAATTGTAAACGAACATGCAAAATGATGCACTATTGAACAATATGCTTTTAACCCATAGAACGCACCGAACATTTCCAACTAGGTTTTATGTCCAGTGTCTGTAGTGGTGATGATTCTAGATTAGTCCATCTACCACCTGTTTTGGATATGGGTTATTTTGTTTAAACGCTAGCACCTTTGCTCTAATGGAAAGGTCCAAGTTAAGTAGCTGGTAATGCTGCTACTAATTTCCCAATTACTCTTGCCACTTTGTCGAATGGTTGGTTGATTGTTAACCATTAATTTGTTACAGGTTTGTGCGAATTCTGCTGACTTTCCTTTTGGCAACGTTATAGACACGTGGACTGAGTTAATTGAATACCAGACAGTCCATAGTTGTGGATGGTGTCAATGTAGATTTATCTGTATGACAAAGCCCTGGCTAAATAAGGTTTAGTTGCTAATGCTGCTGAATTAGCTAATTCCATGGTTTTGTTTGTTGTTAAATATCATCGAGATATGCCATGACAATATGTTTCTTTAATAGTGTCAGGGCTGGTTTAAATATATTGGAAAACAGTTTTTGGCTCATATTTAGGCCATTAGTCAATAATTTGTACTGCCATAGTTACCCCATCCAGGTAAAATTTTAGGTATCTCCAATGATCTTTATGAATGGGTACTGAATGGTATGCATCTTTTAAGTCGATGCCTACCATAAAGTATCCTTAGGTAATCCATTATTTGGCAGTTACAAATGTTTTCCATTACAGTGTGTATACCTAACGAAAGTATTCAATGTGGTTAAGTCAATGATGGTGCGACATTCACAATCTTTTTTGTTTTTTTAGTAAATTTAATACGGATTCCAAAGGTTCATATTTGATATTTTTTTATGACCCCTTTGTATGTCTTCTCCAGTTCAGCTTGTCCCTCATGTTTTCTTTTTAGTGAGAGGGAAAACCCATTTGGGGTGCATGCTGAACTGGTGACAAGTTTTTCTTAAATTCAATTTTTATCCTTGAATACTTTTTGGTATATAACTACCAAGTTTGATAGTTCTTCATGCTTCCAAAACCAGGTGTAGTTCACCCCCCCCCCACCCCCCACCGTTAGCACAATCCCCTCACCTTTTATGTGATGGCAGGAACCAGACCCACCTACCTCCACTGTTGGTTGGTGGTGTGTTCATTTCTTCGGTTTCTGGTTCCTTGTCTATTCGGGGGGGTGTTGTTGGGGGATGGTGCGTTTTCCATGGGGCCCGCTCTGGGCCCTGTCGCGAAAGCCTTGCGGGGATGGTATGCGGGCCCCGAGCTTTCACCAGTACCATGAAGTAGACGCCTACTGGTGGATGCGTAGAGGTACTGCCATCTGGGTTTTTGCGTGGTTTGCTCATTCCAGGTCCTGCCCTCATGAGGCCAAATACCTTGGATTCTTTGTGCAGATTTTTAGGCTTGATTTGGTAATTCTTTGCCAAATAGCAGCATCTGTGGTTCTGAGGTCAGCATTCTACACAGTCCTGCGAATTATTGAGGTTGAGGGCAGGTCTTATGATCTCCTTCCAGAGGTTGCCAATCACATACTGTGTTGCACAGTAGAGCCAGGGTGTTTTGGCATGTCAACCCTGTCCATGGAATGAGCATGTGAAGTGATAGCCGACGTCAGGGGTATCTACATTTTTTGCAATTTAAAGTTTTTTGGTTTAAAATACCCTGCTCAATGTACCCCCTGTAATGGCAGGCAGATTGAGCAAATGCAATTTTGGGGAGGCGTGATAAAGTCCAACGCCTCAATGACTACCTGTCTTGGAGAGGTTTAAAGGACAGGTAGTAAGCTGGCCGCCAGTTTAGGCTGTAACGGCCGTCCCACTCGTGGTGTTGCCACGTAGTGGTTCACCACCCCAGCAGCTCTTCCTGGTCCTGTACCTCAAGCATACTCCAGATTTACTCAGCCAGTGACCCCTCTTCTTGACCAGCCCAGCCCTGGTCGCCAACACTCCCCTCTGTTGAGGGCGATGCGATGGCCAGTGTTGTTAGTGCACTGGAGCGGGAGTGTTTGTGCTCCCTTGGCGAGCTTGCCCCAGCTCCCAGAGCAAGTCTCGCTAGAGCTTTTGCTCCATGAGCCTTTCCATAAGGCTTGAAATGGTCACCTTTAGCCGCTCTCGTGCGGGAGTCTACCGTGTCGGGCTCTTCTGAGTGAACCAGCCGGTCCAACTTCCATTGTGCCTTACATCCAGCCCACTGCTGTTGGTCACCAACGTTCCCTTGAGCTATGCTAGCGGTGCTGGGCTCGGCTCGGAATGCTGTCGGTGACTATGGGGTCCAGGTGCCGCTGGTCAACCCCCCACTGCTGAAACCCTCCTGGTCCATTGCAGCCCGACGGGAACGACCTTCCTTGGTGTTTTCCATGTTCTATTCCTATTTAAAAATAAAGCAGAGCACCATGTCCTCAGAGTAAGATTTGCTTACCTGAAGGTCCGTTTTCAAATTGTTGCGGGAGAGCTCGTACTCCTGTCCGTCGCTGTGCACTGCGTGAGACGCTATGTTGCGTATGCGTGCTGGACGGGGTCTTCACGTAGTCACTCACGTGACTCCGAAGTAAAATCTGATTCTACCAGTCACTTACTAAAAGGGCAAAATAACAGGTTGCATAGGCTAACCTGGAATTAACCTATCAACCCGATTAATTAACCTATCTGCATGCCTTTGGGATGTGAGAGAGCATTGGAGTATCCAAAGGAAACCCACGTGGTCACAGGGGAACATTCAAGCTCACACAGAGAGCACCAGAGGTCAGAATTGGATCCCAGAACTACGGCAGCAGTTCTACTAGATGTATTACTGTATTATCCAATTGGTTCTGTTTCTCGGGTCGTTTATTGTTTCTCTGCCCATATCACAACTTCAAGTGTCTGTACATATCATTTTGAAAGCCATTTACTGTATGAACCGGCACCTTCAACCATTTCCTGCAGGACATTTCTGATCATACAACTTGCTGCGTAAATGTCCAGACACACTGGGTTTTGCTGCGTAGAAGCCCAGGAACATCCACACTGTTAGTCGTACCTAATGCTGAAAATAAATTCATGGTCTCAAGGTTTCAAGGTCAGTTTATTGTCATATGTACCAATTAAGGTACAGTGAAATTCAGATTACCATATAGCCATACTAAAAAAAGCACCAAGACACAAAACTACATAAAAGTTAACATAAACATCCACCACAGAGGATGCCCCACGTTCCTCAATGTGATGGAAGGCACTAAAGTCCAATCTCCTTCCTCTTTATTGACACCAAACTCTGGTTCCACCAAAGAGCCTGAGGTTTGTTGCACTGGCTGCCTTTGGAGGGGAGCGCTGCTTAAAACAATACATTATAAGGTTAAGTAGTTGGGTGACACTATGGTCAATGTGTTTCAGTGAGGCAAGTAAGAGGTTCTCAACTTTGTATCTTAAATGGAAGTAATGCTTCCTAAAACATTTGGAACAATAGAGATTCAGGATTCAGGATTCAAAGGTTGTGTAAGAAGGAACTGCAGATGCTGGTTTAAACCGGAATTGACACAAAAAGCTGGAGTGACTCAGCGGGACAGGCAGCATCTCTGGAGAGAAGGAATGGGTGACGTTTTGGGTCATGACCATTCTTCAGACTGGATAGGGATAAGGAAAATGAGAGATATAGATGATGATGTGGAGAGTTAAGAACAATGAATGAAAGATATGCAAAAAAGTAACAATGGTAAAAGAAACAGGCCACTGTAAGCTGTTAGATGCTGCTGTACCCGCTGAGTTTCTCCAGCAATTTTGTGTACCTTCGATCTTCCAGCATCTGCAGTTCCTTCTTGAACACTGTAAGCTGTTTGTAGGGTGAAAGTGCGAAGCTAGTATAACTTGGGTGAGGGAGGGATAGAGAGGGAGGGAAGGCCGGGGCAACCTGAAGTGAGATAAATTAATATGCATACCACTGGTCACAACAGAGACAGAGTTGCCCTAGTCCTTAACTTCCACCCCATCAGCCGTCACATGCAACACATAATCCTCCGAAAATTCCAATGGGGTCCCAATGATAATATCTTAGTTAATAATGAAATATGTTATAATTAGAATGGATTAAGTAAAAGATTAGCTTGAGTATACCCTGAGTATAACCCAACTTTTTCTGGGTGCTGAAATAAGCTGAAGTTTGTAGAAATGTGGGAATCAGGAAATTGGAGGCCAGCTTTCAAACTGTCGTTCATGCTGGTTCCTGTTTTGTGCCAAGTAGAATACCATTCACAATGGTGAGAGGGGATATACTTGCTGAGAAGGTTCAGGCTTCTGTAAAGAGAAGCCTTGGGAGAGGATGAGCTTCCTGAGAACTTGGTATTCTCTGCAAACAGGAACTTCTGTGGGTAGCTGACAATCAAAGATTATATTGTTAAGTCGGAATTGTAAAGGTTGTGTTTCTTGACACAGTTCCTGCTTTTGAATGTTTGTGATCAACAGTTTTTTAATTGATAGAAGCGCAGGATGGCAAGACTATTGTATCAGTGATAAGAATACTTTGAATGGGTAGAGCTGTGATTAATTTGTATTAAATATAATTGCTGCCATTCTGTATAAACATGTGACTACGTTTCCAAAACACGATAAAATAAGCTGTATGTCTTCATTCATTAGCGTCTTAGCCCAGGGAGAGTCAAGTATCTTCTGTATACTTGACTTTGTATTCCCTTTCACTCTCGCCGGCTCAATGATCAGTAAAGCTTGTGTTAATTGTACCTACAGTGAGTTGTCTGTTTTAAGAAATGAACTTTAACACCAACACTAGCCACATCTTCCCTTCTCCACCCCTTTCCACCTTCCGCAGAGACCGTTCTCTCCGCAACTCCCTGGTTAACTCATTCCTTCCCACCGAAACCACCCCATCCCCAGGTATGTTCCCCTGCAACCGCAGAAGATGCAACACCTGTCGCTATACCTCCTCCCACGACTGTCCAGGGACCCTGACAATCCTTTCAGGTTAGGCAGAGGTTCACTTGCACCTCCTCCAACCTCATCTACTGTATCCGTTGTTCAAGATATGGACTCTTATATATCGGTGAGACCAAACGCAAACTGGGCGAATGTTTCGCGGAACACCTTCGCTCAGCCCGCGTGAACCAACCTGATCTCCCGGTTGCTGGACACTTTAATACTCCTTCCCATTCCTACACAGACCTTTCTGTCCTCGGTCTCCTCCATTGTTAGAGTGAGGCTAAATGCAACTTGGAGGAACAGCATCTCATATTTCGCTTGGGCAGCTTACAGCCCAGTGGAGTCTCGACCCAAAATGCCACCCATTCTTTCAAAGGTTATTTTGCAGGTTCATTCAATTGTAAGGAAGGCAAATGCAATGTTAACATTCATTTAAAGAGGACTAGCATATAAAAGCATGGTAGTAATGCTGAGGCTTTATAAGGCACTGGTCAGGGCACATTTGGAATATTGTGAGCAGATTTGCAACTCATATCTGAAGAATATACTGGTGTTGCAGAGGGTCTTGAGAAAGTTTACGAGAATGATCCCGGGTATGATCATTGCAACTTGCCGTATTAAATTATGTTTGATTTATGAATTATTGACGTAAGGAATTATGAGTGGCCTTGTCCTTTGCATTCTGCATTTCAAATATGGTAAAATTATGAGGGCCGAACACATGCAAGACATTGTATTAATGGATATATATTATTAGTGAACAGATGTAATAAAATATGAGAGAATATTTTTTTGGAAGAAAAGCCATTTAAAATATGTAGGTAACATGGATATTAAGGCACAAAGATGAATCGGGAATTAAAGGTTCAAATACATAATTCCTTGAACTGCCCTGAAGTAAATAATATCTACTTAAGCAAAAGAATGTGTATTTGATCACGACTCTGTGATGGTGGTCATAGACCTTCAAAAATGATAATTAAATACCAAAGATAAACATACATAAAAATGCAGTCATTGGACCATAAGTTGGAATGTCCCATTATGGAAGGCAATTTAAAGGTATAGATGTGAAACAATCTAGGACAAGATTGGTTCAATGGTACCAAATTACAACAGGAATCAAATATCCAGCCACAATTATATAGTGTGGCTGGCACTTTAAACTAGAGATTAATTTCTATGTTAGGTACTGTACCTCATCAGCTTAATTTCTTTGCTGAGGAATTGGTTATGAAGACCTGATGGAGGAGAAAAGGCTAATAATAGTATTCATTAGTTTTTGATGAAATTATGAACTGCTTTGATTGAGCACAACTGAAAAGAATATTTCCCCGATGAGCACTGAGGGAATTATAATGTTAAAATAATTATTGGGGGTGGGGGCTTATTTGAGAGAAACATCTTAACCCAATCAGTGTTAGTATGAGAGACTTGGTACCACATAGAGTAATTTTGGGGATTGTCATTGGTGAATTGAGGTAGAAGCTGGGGAAAATACTAATGTACAGAAGATCTCTCCTGCTCCCAGAACACTGATGCAATTATTAAGACAGCACATCAGCGCCTCTACGTCCTGAGAAGATTACAGAGAGTCGACATGTTAAGGAGGACTCTCTCGAACTTCTGCAAGTGCACAGTAGAGAGCATGCTGACCGGTTGCATCGTGGCTTGGTTCGGTAACTTGATTGTCCAGGAGAGGAAAATACTGAAAAATGTAGTAAACACTGCCCAGCCCATCATCAGCTCTGACCTCCCTTCCATCGAGGTGATGTATCGCAGTTGCTGCCTCAAAAAGGTTGCCAACATCATCAAGGACCCACACCATCCTCGCCACACACTCATCTCTCCGCTGCCTTCAGGTAGAAGGTACAGGAGCCTGAAATCTGCAACATCCAGGTTCAGGAACAGCATCTTCCCCACAGCCATCAGACCATTAAACACAACTTCAAACAAACTCTGAACTATAACAGCCTATTGCACTCTGTCTGCTTATTTATGTGTGTATATATATATTCTATGGTATATGGACACACTGATCTGTTCTGTATTTATGCCTACAATATTCTGTTGTGCTGCAGCAAGCAACAATTTCATTGTCCTATCTGGGACACATGATAATAAACTCTCTTGACTTGACTTGACTTGACTTGAAAATAAAGAAATGGGAGAGTTTAAACTAATAGAGTTGACAGAAGAAGGTCATGCACAAAATAAACACCTGTTTAAGTCAGACATACTAAAAAACATCTTTAGGTGCTGTAAATTCTGCCTAATTCTATATAAGCTCACATTCTCCAATGAAGGATGAACTAAGCTAATGGCATTCACGGAATTAGTCACAGTGTAACTAATATAATTGCTGTACACATTTTGGACGATATTTATCGGCCATAAAAATAGGCATACTCCTCATTACAACTCCCTTCAATAAAATCTGACAGCTCTGTCTAATCCCCTAGTTGTACATAAATGCATGTTTAATTTTTAAAAAAAACAGTTTCAACATGGTGGGAACTCATTAAGAACTTTTATTGTGGGCAGGTAAATTATTGAAATTGGAAAGCTTATGCAGGTAAATTATTGAAATTATGTTAGTTAGTCAAAGCACATGGAGCCACTGGACTGATAGAAGGTAGACACAAAATGCTAGAGTAACTCAGTGGATCAGGCAGCATCTTTGGAGAGAAGGAATGGGTGACGTATCGGGTCGAGACCCTTCTTCAGACAGAACAAATAGAGATACACATATTCATGATGGAAGGAAGAAGGGATATTGAGCATAGTGGAAGAATTTTCCAAATGATGTCCATTCTTGGGACACCATAGATATGGAAGGGTACTAGGTGTAGGGTAGAGTAGCCTCAAAGTTCCAGGGATTCTGATGTGCTGGTTGGTAAGTATATTGGTCACCTTTAATTGGCCCTGGTGTAGGTGGGTGGTGGGTGACTTGGTATAGGTGATGGGACTGTGATTCCAGAGATATGTGGGGGAATGGAATTTATGAGATTTTTCCACCCTGGGAAAATTATTCTGTCTACTCTATCTATACTTCTCATAATTTTATATACTTCTATCAGGTCTGCCCTAAACCTCCAACATACCAGAGAAAGCAATCTAAGTCTATGCACCTCTCCCTGTTACTAATACCCTCTAATTCAGGCATCATTATGTTGAAACTCTTTTGTACTTTTTCCAAAGCCTCCATATCCTTGTTGTATTGGGGCCACCAGAACGGGCTCCAAATGTGGTCAAACCAAAGTCCTCTAAAGTTGCATCATAACTTTTAGTTTAGTTTACTTCAGGGATGAAGCAGAAGCCTCCACGTGGCACATCCTGGGCAATGCTGACGACAGAAACTGTACCACAGTGACTGACTGAAGTAGCCAATTCTGCAACCACCGACCGTCAACCGTCACTGACCGACCGGAAAGACATGATATAGAAGATGGCCGGACATGAGTATGAAGAAGTTTGCTTCAGAGATACAGCATGGAAACTGGTCCTTCGGCCCACTGTGTCCGCACCGCCTAGCGATCCCCGCACATTAACACTATCCTACACACACAAGGGATAATGTACATTTATACCAAGCCAATTATTCTACAAATCTGTATGTCTTTGGAGTGTGAGAGGAAACCAAAGCACCCAGAGAAAACTCATGCGATCACGGGGAGAACGTACAAACTCCGTACGGACAACACCCGAGGTCAGAATCGAACCCGGATCTCCAGCACTGTAAATGCTGTAAGGCAGCAACTCTACCGCTATGCCACCATGCCACCCTTCTTGCCTCTTATACGTAATGTTATGTCCAATGAAAACAAGCACACCATGCTCCATGGATATTGCCTGATCAGCCAAAAGATAAAGTGATTTTGCCTTTCAAGTGGCAAGAAGCACTCTAGCTTTATAAAGTAGCCTGGAGGCCACTGCTCTGGTCTCCATGTGTCTACAGATAGTACACACACAGCTACCCAGTATTCTCTGGTCTGGAGAGTTTCCCTATACTTTGCCAAAAGCTGGAGTTGTCACCTGCTGACGTGATGGTCATACAGCTGGCCCAGTGGTGGATCTTTGTGGAGTCATTGTGATCTCCCAATGTCATCAGAGCGGATCCCAACATTTTATTGCCAAACAAGGTTCTCTGCTGAAGTTGGTGTGGGAGATGAAAATCTCTTGAGCCATCGTAGTGTGATATGAAGACTACGGAGTTCTGGATTTTGTAATGTTTTACTTTAGTTTAGATATACAGCGTGGGAAAAGGCCCTTTTTACACACCGACCAGTGATCCCCGCCCACTAACACTATCCTACACACAGTAAGGACAATTTACATTTACACCAAGCCAATTAACTTACAAACCTCTATGTCTTTGGCTTTTCCTCATAAAAAGCCTAGAGTTCCTTCATATTTGAAATATACTCAACTTTAACATTGCTTCAGACATCTTTTATTGAGGTATAATACCGCATGTTGGTGAAAGCAATTTGAAGATCTAACTGTGATTTGAAGAAAATTATCTACCGTAAGTTCTATCCTTTGTCAGTGTCGTGATGTATATTAAATTCCACACAATCCTCTGGCAGCATATAATGCTTTTGTGACCTTTTTGATGAATGATTTCAATTTATTTTCAGATCACTTGTGTCCTTGGAATCAATTATATTTTTTGAAGGAGAGTTAAAAATGTCAAGTATGAATTTTATCCAGATGTAAAATAACTTTATATGCAAAATACAGAGAGGTACCTTTGCAGGGACAAAATTTAAAAAAAATTGCATATGCTGGAAATAAATGCTGGATATAAATCAGAACATTCTAGAAAGATTGTCCAAATTGACCTGAAACATTAATAATATATTTTCACAGATACTGACCTATCAGTATTTCCAGCATGTTCTGTTTTTATATAAGAACATACAAAACTGTTAGGTGAGAGCATAAAATTAGAAGTGAGTAAAGAATGGTGAAATATCCCAGCAAAATCATCTGTAGTTTGTTCCACTCTAACTAATGCTCTTACGAAGTTTTCTCTAATTACATTTTTTCAACTGCTGCATACCCATCACACATTAGCTATCGGCAATGTCTAAAATTTGAAATTCACCATGTTATCGAAAAGGTAAAAAGTAACGATGGGCTAAAATACCACACTGATAAAAATAAAGAACAAATCGCAAAAAAAATTGTTAATTCTATGACTCCAACAGACTCAGGTGTTATTTGCTTTTGTTTAACAAGAAGGAAAAATCCACGAGCCCAGTGCAACAAAAAATATCCATGTGGCTCATGGATCATATTATCATTGGAATCATCTTGATCGTAACATCACTTACTTTCCAACAGAAAATTCCAATGTGCACCAGCTGCTAGACCCAAATTTCCAGCAGTAACTACAAATAACTGCTGAAGAAAATCCAACACAATAGTGAGGAATGGTCCACCATTCTGGGCAAAGTGGATAAAACTTTCTGCAAAGTTTAAGCTTTGAAGGCAAGTCATGTGAAATACAGATGATCAATGGGAAACTGCGATATCCCCCACTGAAATCCCAGCTGCATGGTAATGGGATCCTTATGGTGTTGAAAGTTTTGTGTCAACCTGGGCCAGTGAACAATGAACCTGGTGGGTCTTCGAAACCGAGGGTAATTTGCATGCTGGCTAGAGAACCATTTGTTGTGTTCATTGGCAGAGGAAACATTGTACAGGAAGATTAATGGCAACAGCCTGACCAACTAACATATTTGATATTAGTGATCTTTTAAAACAGAAAGAGCTTCTACTTCATCAGTGTTAAACTGATCCGTGGCCAATGACACAATATCATGTAAGTCAAAGATGCCAGCCAAGGTTTGAAATCTAATTATCCATTTCTTTATTTCGCCATTGGAAAATGACCTTGAAATATTGAACATCAATGATAACGGAAAAATGGATAGCAAGAAGTTAGATTGTATTTTTCTCAAAACTCTCATCCTAAGTTTAGAATGACAGCAAATTCAACTGCAACATCCTGCATTTCTATAGCAATTTTGAGATGATAAAGCAACCCAGGGGCCTGCTGCCTTATCTATATTTTCTTTACAGTTCTTCTGTGTAGATACTACTGCAGTTTCAATCTCATTGTAGTCCTTCCCACCGATACCAAGTTGCAATTGTGACGCCTGGGAAGAGTAGAGCACTATTCACTCTGCTATGAAACAATGGATCTTCTGACACAAATTCCAATAGGGACAGGGATCTCCCATCTACTGCCCCAGGCTCGCAATTGTAGGGGCTTTGCTGTCTCCATGAGCCTTGTTGAAGTTGTACTGAGGGGTTCCGGCAGGAAATATATATTCTCCCCGTGACCGCATTGGTTTTCTCCGGGTGCTCCAATTTCCTCCCATATTCCACAAACGTACAGGTTTGTAGGTTAATTGGCATTGGTAAATTATCCCTAGTGTATAGGATGGTGCTAATGTATGGGAATCGCTGGTCGGTGCGGACTCGTTTCCGCACTGTATTTCTAAACTAAACCAAATGGAGCTAAAGGAGGTAGGGGTCCTTGCGACTGGGGAAAGAGCTCAGAAGGAGCCTTGAGCCTGCTGCACTGGTTTGAACAAGTCATTGAGTGAGGGAAGGTTTTACCAGGGCGGTACTTGGTCTATGTAAGCAGGGACCTAAACAGCAGCTGAAGGTACTTTCCCCCAGCTAACACAGTTAGTTCCAGCTGTCTGTCAGCTGATCCAACTAAACTGTACTTTCCTGCCTAAAGCATTTTTGTTTATCCTTTTAAGTAGATTAATTGTAATTGTAATTGTAATTAATTTATTAGCCATGTATGTAAAAACATACAAGGAATTTGATTTGCCATACAGTCATACCAAAAAACCAACAAGCCACACAACTACATAAACATTATCATCTACATCCACCACAGCGCACTGTGATGGAAGGCAATAACGTATTATCTTCTTTCCTCCTATCCTCCTGCGGTCGGGGCAGTCAAACCATCCGTAGTTGGGCCAATCGAAGCTCTCACACCCGGCGATCGAAGCTTCCGAGTTAGGGCGATCGAAACTCCCGCGATTGGGGCGGTCTGTGGCTTGGAACTCCTGAAGTCGGTCCCTAAACCAAGGGACCGCGAGCTCCACGATGTTAATTCCGCAGGGTCCTGCGGTTGGAGCTCCCGAAGTCGATCCCCACCAAGAGGCTGCCAGTTCCACGATGTTAAGCCGCAGTGCGGACGGAGACACGGTACTGGAAAGTCGCATCTCTGTCGAGGAAAGAGATTAAAAAAAGTTTCCCCCCCCCCCCCCCCCCCCCCCCCCCCCCCCCAACACCCCTCATAATACAAACTAAAGATACACTAAATCATACATTTAACAGACTAAAAACAACAAAAGAAGAAAAGGACAAGACAGACTGTTGGTGAGGCTGCCACCGTATGTCACCACCTGCTGATCTTTTAAGGCTGCCACTTTAGTGTTAGGGGTTAAACAATATGAGTGCACAGACTGGCTAATCTGTCAACAAATTCATCTCTTTCAAGTTCAAGGCTATTCCATCAAATACAAGGTGCAAGGCAGGACTGTTAAACATCATTCTGGACGTTGTAGCCCATTTTACTGGTACCTCATCCACTTCAACATTTTTTCTTTCTACAACCAGCACATTGTGGTTGAAATGTGTACCATCTATAAAATGCATTCCAATAACTTGTGTACAAAATCATGAAAGGAATTGATCAGGTAGATACACAGTGTCTCTTGCTCAGAGTAGGGGAATCGAGGACCAGAGGACATAGGTTCAAGGTGAGGGATATTTTTTTCACACAAAGTGTGGTGGGTGTATGGAATAAGTTGCCGGAGGAAGTAGTTGAGGCAGGGAACATCCCAACATTTAAGAAACATATAGACAGGTACGTGGATAGAACAGGTTTAGAGGGATATGGAGCAAGCGCAGGCAGGTGGCACTAGCATAGATGGGACATGTTGGTCGGTGTGGGCAAGTTGGGCCGAAGAGCTGTTTCCATGCCGTATGACTATAACTATATGACTGTCACTCATCTAAATTATAACAATGTTTTCCAATCACATAACCTTTACCAATAAGAAAGAGACACAGGACCACCATTCCTTCTCCACCCACATCCTCACTTGGATTTACATCAGTATTCCTAATCCTAGAATTTCCTAATCTAATTTTGCCATCGGTGTATACTTCCCGGAAACGAGGAAGGCAGTAATTAGAGGTGGACAATAAACTATGACCCTGCATGAAATGGTTACATACTAAAAAATATAATTTTTAAAGATAATTATACCTCCAACTCTGAGACCACAAAAAAAAAAATTCAACGCCTACACTAGTTGCTTCTATGAACCTTTGTACTGCCGATTCCCACTAGTTGCAAGCTAAAATTGCAATGATGTTTATTTATGCTCCATTTTTCATATTGATTAGCAAGGATGTCAGAGGTTACAGGGAGAAGGCAGGGGGATGCGAGAAACAGATAGATTAGCTATGATTGAGTGGCAGAGTAGACGTGATGAGCCGAATGGCCTAATTCTCTCCTAGAACTTATGAACTTAAATGAGCCCATCACCTGGAAAAGATGGATGCCTTCAAAACATGATCATGGGCCCTCAATTTAAAGATGCCAGTGCAAAGTAATGGTGTTAAAGGGATGGCAAGGCTCCAAATTGCTATTCTTTTGATGCCTGATGAATCATGAACTCTCATGGCCCATGACAATTACATTAAGCTACACTTTATTTTTGTGATGACTTCCAACACTGCAAAATTTATAGATATCAGGTTGATTTGTGGGATGGATTCAGGATATGAATTTTATTATACCATTCCATCTGTTTTAATTTGAGTCATAAGAAAATCCGTGATGTTTGGATGTTGAGTTAAATGAGAATTTATTGGTACAGCTTCATAAACTTTATTAGATGCATATTGCTGAATTAAGTGATTAAAATAAACTGTGCAGGATATTCTTGGGGAAACATTATAATTTAAATCATTGTAGATTTTATGACAAAGGTGAAGTGACTTGAGCCTTTGGACTTTACTTCGTGCATACTTTCCTCATTGATTATTGTAGTTAAGCAAGAAAGATGAGCTGTCAGAATTAATCATTTCCAAACACCAGAGCAAGTCAAAGTGCCTCATTTGTCTGTCATATGTTTCCTCTGCGTCTCTTTCCATCCACATTTCCCTGTGAGACTCTTCAGGCTTAATCCATTTCTATTACAAATATGGGGTGATCTTTACTGCCTCGAAACTACACACGTGAGTTAATCTTAGAGTCCTCCAACATTCTTGAATATGGAAATCAACCACTAAAATGGAATATAGTCAAAAGGAATTGACATGTTTAAATGGAGCATAAAGGTCTCTGTGACTTCCATTGTATTACTCTACCTTTCTCAAAAGAAAACCTGTTATTTTACAATGTACAAATAATAGCTTCATATTTCCAGATTTTCTTAAACTAACTTCAAAGTTTCAAATTGCAATGATGGAAATTCTCCTGCCACGTTCTCCTGTTTATTAAATTAAGCCTCTGAAATAACTGGCTGGTAATATAATCACTGCATTACTGCACATCCTGTCTTCATAATCTGATATTTAGTATTATCTTTCTGTATTGATTCCATTTATCTGTTCTATAGCCAGGCTGGATTGGGATGATCCGTCAACTAGTTGAACTAATTTTGCTTGTTTTCTCTGGGCAATTGGAGAATTAGTGGAGACCTGATAGAATATCGGAGGTTAGTTTAACTTGGCATCATGTGTGACATGGACATTGTAGGCTGAAGCACCCACTCCTGTGCTGAACTGTTCTATGCTCTATGTTCAACAAGCAATCAATTGTTTCACACTTCTAAATCATATGTTATAAACACTTTTATGGTTTTTATGTTTCCAGAAAAAGCTTCTTAATATCCTTCCTACAAAGTTACCACTGGAGTCCTTGAGCTATCCGAATCATATGGTATTGGGGCCAGGGTATTGACATGGATAGAGAATTGGTTGGCAGACAGGAAACAAAGAGTAGGAATAAACGGGACCCTGGCAGATTGGCAGGAAGTGGTGAGTGGCATGCCACAAGGCTCGGTTCTACGGCCGCAACTAATTACAATATATATTAATGATTTAGATGGTGGGATTAAAATTAACACTAGAAAATTTGCAGATGGCACAAATCTGGGTGGCAGTGTGAACTGCGAAGAGGATTCTAGGAGGTTGCATGGTGACTTGGACAGGTTGAATGAGTGGCAGATGCATGGCAGATTATTATTTCAATGGTGTCAGATTAGGAAAAAGAGAAGTGCAACGAGACCTGGGTGTCCTTGTACACCAGTCACTGAAAGTAAACATGCAGGTACAGCAGGCAGTGAAGAAAGCTTATGGCATGTTGGCCTTCATAACAAAAGGATTTGAGTATAGGAGTAAAGAAGTCCTTCTGTAGTTGTACAGGGCCCTGGTGAGACCACATCTGGAGTATTGTGTGCAGTTTTTGGTCTCCTAATTTGAAGAAGGACATCCTTGCTATTGAGGCAGTGCAGCGTAAATCCCCGGGATGGCGGGACTATCATATGAGGAAAAATTGGAAAGACTGAGCTTGTGTTTAAGAAGGAACTGCAGATGCTGGAAAATCGAAGTTAGACAAAGGTGCTTGAAAAACTCAGCAGCACCTAAGGAGCGAAGGAAATAGGCAACGTTTCGGGCCGAAACCCTTCTTCAGACCCTGAGACTGAGGGTCAAGACTGAGCTTGTATTCACTGGAATTTAGAAGGATGAGAGGAGATCTTATAGAAACATATAACATTATAAAAGGAATGGACAAGCTAGATGCAGGGAAAATGTTCCCAATTTTGGGGGAGTCCAGAACCAGGGGCCACAGTCTAAGAATAAAGGAGAGGCCATTTAAAACTGAAATGAGAAAAAAACCGTTTTCACCCAGAGAGTTGTGAATTTGTGGAATGCTCTGCCACAGAATCAAGGGATATGGGAAGAAGGCAGGCACGGGTTACTGATTGTGGATGATCAGCCATGATCACAATGAATGGCGGTGCAGGCTTGGAGGGCCAAATGGCCTCCTCCTGCACCTATTTTCTATGTTTTCTGTGAATTCCTCCTCTTTCTCATCATCCCTCATAGATGATCATTGGAAAATATGAAAGGTTCTACATACTCACCGATGACCCTCAGATCTATATCACAACCACTTTCCTTCATCTCTCCTGGCCCTTTGTCATGCCTTTTAACTGGCATCTGGCACTGGATGAGTAAAAATTTCCTCCAACCAAATTTTAGGAAGATTGAAAGCATGGCTTTTTGCTCCTATCAAAAATTCCACTTGCAAGTGCATTTTATTCCACAACTTGTGAGTGAACAAACCTTCCTGAATATGACCCCAGGCTCAGACCCCACAAGTTTTCAATCAATTGGGCTGCTGCTTTGATTGTTGTAATGCCTGCATCTCAGATTATTTACTGCTGAAAATCTTATTCACACCTACAGTATATTGCGTCTGTATCTAACAATCCCAGTAACCTCGAGAGAAGGAATGGGTGGCGTTTCGGGTCGAGATCCTTCTTCAGACTCGACCCGACGCATCACCCATTCCTTCTCTCCAGAGATGCTGCCTGTCCTGCTGAGTTACTCCAGCATTTTGTGTCTATTTTCGGAAAACCAGCATCTGCAGGTCTTCCTATACAATCCCAGTAACCTGGATGGCCCCACAGCTACCATCCACTGCAAAATGGAACTCTTCCACAACTTTGCTCACCACATCCTAACTGAGAAAAGTTCTCTTCACTTATCTTTTCTGTGCTTATTGGCATACACAGCTCCCAATTTAACAGAGCCGCACTTAAAAAGTCCCACATAAAGTAATCTGAAGAAGGGTCCCTACTCGAAACATCACCTATTTTCTCCAGAGATGTTGTGGTACTCCAGCATTTGCAGTGGAGAGATAAGTTTTTTTGGCCTTCCATCACAGCGATGTGATGGATGTTTATGTAAATTATGTTGTGTCTTGGGTCTATTTGTTTGTAATGTATGGCTGTAGAAACGTCATTTTGTTTGGACCTCAAGGGGTCCAAATGACAAATAAATTGTATCTTGTATCTTGTATCTTAGGGTCTGCTTCTTTGATTTAACTCCATCTTATATCCTCTTGGAGCCTGGATTTATATGTTGCCAATTTATGCTTTTGGGAAGAACCCTGAGACATTTTAACATGTTAAAGGCACCTTAAACATTGTTGCACTTACAATTGCAGGATTGGGTCTTCATGGATCTTCTGCTTGTCTATTAAAATGTGTTGGTAGAATTGGGAAACAATGGATAAATAACCACAAATATGAGTCCCAATATGAATCAAGCTGAGTGCTAATATTAGGGGTGATAAGCAGGAAAACACTTGGGTAACTCTATTAAATTCTAACAAATGCTTTAGGTAAATAATTCAAAAATAGAGTATAAAAAAACAACCATTTTTGAGGGAAACCGACCTACAGTAAATGCATAATTCTATAAGGCTATTGGCAAATACAGGTTACTTTGTTTATTGATGTTGTATTACTCTTACTAAAGTTATCCCATCACTACATTTGCTCTATGTTTTTTCTCACTACTATGCAGTTTTATTTTTGAAGAGGCTGTCCAGTTTCTTCTTGAAAACGTCTTAATTTCATTTCCACAACCATTAAAGTAATACACATCAATAAACAAAGTAACCTGTATTTGCCAATAGCCTTATAGAATTATGCATTTACTGTAGGTCGGTTTCAATAGTTACTTTATTGTCACATGAACCTAGATAGAGTGAAATGCTATGTTTTTCATACGATCTAGTAAAATCACACTATACATAAACACAATCATACATAAGTAAAAATGTGCAATGATTGTAGTGTAAAAAAAAGTAGATTTCCTCTGTGTCCCCTCAAAGATTCACTACGTTTCTGGTGCATCTTGCTTCTTTCGAGTATCAAGTTCTTAAAAGTATCGTCTTATGTTGTTCTAAATGACCCACTGTCTTGGTGGTGGCACTGGGTCAGTAATGTCGGGATCAGTTTAGCCTGGTGATACTGTCAGTGCTTTCCACCACCAGTCCATGTTGTTCGAGGCTGTGCCTGATCTGCACACTTGTCTGACTTCTATGGGCCTCCAGCAGCGTTTAATCTGTGCTGTCCCCTCCCCCTGCCAACCATGCTGCTGTAGGGCCTCCAGTGACCTGCTTCACACCTGCCACCACTGCAAATGTGCCTTCTCCTTGCCTCCAGTGTCCACCGCTCCACTTCTGTGTGCGAACTTGATTACCATATCTAACGTCAAATGTTTTGTGCGCATCCAAGGGTGCAGGAGGTGAACTCACAGCCCGTCATAGGCACCGATCTTCATCTCATAACTGCTCTGCACAAAAAGGTTTAATTACATCCTACCCTTGTATTTTGTGCTCTCTAATCCTTGAACCATTTTGCCAATGGGATCAGCTTCTCCCAACCTACTCTACCTAATCCAATCATGATCTTGTGCACCTCTGTTAAATCTCCTCCAAAATGTCTTTGCTGCATGGGGAACAATCCCAGCTCCCACTATTGCTAATCCCAGCTCCCGCTACTGCTAATTCCAGCTCCTGCAATTTCTAATCCCAGCTCCCGCTACTGCTAATTCCAGCTCCTGCAATTTCTAATCCCAGCTCCCGCAATGCTAATACCAGCTCCTGCTACTGCTAATCCCAGCTCTCGCTACTGCTAATCCCAGCTCTCGCTACTGCTAATCCCAGATCCCGCTACTGCTAATCCCAGCTCTCGCTACTGCTAATCCCAGCTCCCGCTACTGCTAATCCCAGCTCTCGCTACTGCTAATCTCAGCTCCTGCTACTGCTAATCCCAGCTCTCGCTACTGCTAATCCCAGCTCCCGCTACTGCTAATCCCAACTCACGCTACTGCTAATCCCAGCTCCCACTACTACTAATTCCAGCTCCCGCTACTGCTAATCCGAGCTCCCACTACTGTTAATCACAGCTCCTGCTACTGCTAATCCCAGCTCCCACTACTACTAATCCCAGCTCCTGCTACTGCTAATCCCAGCTCGCGCTACTGCTAATCCCAGCTCCCACTACTGTTAATACCAGCTCCTGCTACTTCTAATCCCAGCTCCCACTACTACTAATCCCAGCTCCCACTACTGCTAATCCCAGCTCCCACTACTGTTAATCCCAGCTCTCGCTACTTCTAATCCCAGCTCCCGCTACTGCTAATCCCAGCTCCCACTACTGCTAATCCCAGCTCCCACTACTGCTAATCCCAGCTTCTGCTACTGCTAATCCCAGCTCCTGCTACTGCTAATCCCAGCACCCGCTACTGCTAATCCCAGCTCCTGATACTGCTAATCCCAGCTCCCACTACTACTAATCCCAGCTCCTGCTACTGCTAATCCCAGCTCGCGCTACTGCTAATCCCAGCTCCCACTACTGTTAATACCAGCTCCTGCTACTTCTAATCCCAGCTCCCACTACTGCTAATCCCAGCACCCGCTACTGCTAATCCCAGCTCCTGATACTGCTAATCTGCAACTGAAATACCTCAACCCTGCAAGGAATCCAGTTAATATGTTCTGCTATCTTCCAAAGACTCTGGTGTGGCTTCATGCAAAATTTGGAACATTATTAAACAAGTTCAAGAGCTGAATCAAAATTTGTTTGTATAGTGATTTTGTGGTTTTGTGTAATAATCTAAGAGAGGAAGAATTAATTGATAACACTACATCCTGATAGGGAAGTCTCATAATTAGATAGCAGTAGTGGTCTTTAACAGGATTGTGCTGTTAGTTGGGACTCAAAGCTGATATATGCAGACCTACCTATTTGTTAGTGGAGGAGTAGATTCAAGCTTGGATTCAAGTGGCCTACTTCACACAGATAAAACAGAATGCAAAATTCTCAAAGATAGCGGAGTCAGGGGATATGAGAGAAGGCAGGAACGGGGTACTGATTGGGGATGATCAACCACAATCACATTGAATGGCGGTGCTGGCTCTAAGGGCCGAATGGCCTACTCCTGCACCTATTGTCTAATGCCTTGACAGTTTCACTGGGTGAACTGAATGAAGCTAAATACAAAGGAATTTGGACTACATGGGAATGCAACATTCAAAAAAACAAAATAAAATGCTTGTGCAAAACAAAGCCATCCTTAAACTGATTTTCCCATTTGCTACAGAATTTTGCATTTCCTATATTATTTTGACCTGCCTGTCAATGTGGACAACCATTTTTTATTACTTGAGATTGAAGTGTGAGTATTGAGCATTGCTGAAATATTAAAAAATAGAAGTATATTTCAGTCATATCTTTGCTTTCATTAACATTGCATCCCTGCGTGATAAAAATAAAATTGCATTCTGTCTCTTATGCTGAAATGCATCAATCTTGATGCATTCTTTGAAATTGTTCAGTTCTTCTCCACACCGTATTCTTACTTTTATGTTCCTAGCCTATTATCTGTTTTCATGAGTATTAATTAGTATTTTCCCATTATTCACCTTGTAAAGAACTTCAAAGCTTTCAATATTTCCATCATTAGATTCACAAAAAATGATGCCTTGACATGTATACCTGACAGTTGCAGATAAAAGTTAAGGCTGAGCTGAACCAATTGAGCCACAAATACTTCTCTAACTTCTTTCAGCTGCCTCAAGGCGTCAGCCTAGTTGATAGAAATGACACGGCAATATTCATGAGAGAAAGCAGTCATGTTAGCTCAGTATTTTTGCAATTTCTGAAAATAGGTCCTCAGCTTAATTAATTTTGTGCTAACACTGTCAATGATTGCTGAACATGTAGAAGCTAAATATATATATTATATTAAGCTATTCAGTTAGCATTTTTTTTTGTCCAAAAGGATTTTCATGGAGATGGATGGATTATATTTATTTTATTAACCGATCTTTCATCTTATTCATTTTGCCCACAAATCTGCAGGCAGTTCAAAAGAGCCTTGAGGCAGCTCCTTGGGGTCTGTGCTGTGAGGAAAGGCTGAGGCTTTTGGCTTGGCAGTCTTGTAAAAGGCAAGGGCAGCAAGCACATTATTGCCGATTATGTAAACAAAGAAAATAAATCTGGAGCAAAGGTACATCAGAACAGTGGGGTAAAAAAGCCTCAGCTTTAAATGAATAAAATAAAAAAATATTAGCGCTCATGTCAGCAAGTTACTTACATGCAAGAGGAAACTAACTCATAGAATTGCTTTCAGTTCATGAGGGAAAGGTATCCCAGACATCAGAGCTTAATCTTGTCACTGTGGTGGAGCATCTGACTAAGCAATAGGGAGGTTGCACGGCAGTCGGGTCACGACCCATGACCCGTACTGTTGCAACGCTACGCCAACTGCAGTACACGCGATGAACTGCAGGTAAGCACTGATCATTGTTTTCAGCGTAGAGGGCCCATTAAAACCTGCCGTTTGCTCACTGCATTTCATCAATCTGAAGGCATTGTTTGTGTTTTGTCTTGATTCCTTTGGCATCTGAAAAGTTTCAGAAGTGATAAATCTGGCTGTAAAATTTTTAAATCGCCCATGGTTCTCAAGTGGGTTTTTACATAAAAAAAAGAAAATGCCCCTGAAGCAAAATTTATCATTAAAAAAAAAAAATCGCAAACCATACGTGGGTTTTGAATTACATTTTACTCAGATGCAAGCCAAGGAATGGCATAATTGTTAGCTGTTAACTTGATATAATTAACCTCAGCAAATTGACAATATCCTATTGAAAGGGAGTGGGTGTTTAAGCTGTCAGGACATTTTATTATTTGCCAAAATATACATCTCAATACATAATGATAGAAGACTTACTTTTCCACACACCACTCGTAACTCTGGACATTTTTTTAATGATAAATTTAGCTTCAGAAGCATTTTCTTTTTGCATGTAAAAACCCACTTCGGAACCACGGGCGATTTTAAAATTTTACAGCCAGATTTATCACTTCTGAGAATTTTTAGATACCAAAGGAAGAAAAAACACAAATAATACCTTACTGTTGATGAAATGCAGTGAGCAAACGCGATAATTCCCAATATTTTCCAATTTGATATCTGCATGGCCAATGTTCGCCAAGCACTTTAGCTATTGTTGTCCCTTCAGCACTCGCTTCTCTTTACCTTCATTTCTCTTCCCTTTTGGAATTCTGAAGTTGGGTACATGTCTCTCACGCTTACCTTGACTTCCACAATTTTTACAGCGCAAAAATGCACCATTTTGGCGGTTTTTAACAGGTAAGAAAGTACGCGTTTCGAATATTAACAACATATACCGGAAGCTGCGATGTCCTCCAGATGGACTGAGTGGCTCCATGCGTCAAGCCCTATGACCCGGTGACCCCCCTATAGTGAGTCTGGGAGTACACAATGTTGCAATCTGCTGATTTGCACTCCTCAGTGAAACAAGACTCAACTTGCAGAAAACACAGACCATAAAAGCACACTATAATTTACTTGCTAACATTACAAAATGCCAATTATGGCCGAAGGTGTTTATACATTTAATGGTTGAACACAATGCTCTCACCCACAACAGTTTGTCTAATATATCAATGCAGAATTTGCAGCAAGTAGTGAAGTGATGGTACTTCTCATTGTCCTGAAATGAAGATCCCTCGTGGTGAGGTATTTTAATGCTCCCTCTGTCAGGTATCAGTTCTTCAGGGTTCCTGGTGTCAGGCAACTACAATGTGTCTAAGATAGACACAAATGCTGGAGTAAGCAGCATCTCTGGAGAAAAAGGATGGTTGACGTTTTGGGTCAGGACCCTTATTGTCAAGTTGGCAGAACAGTCAATCACCTTAAATAATTTTGAGAGTCATCAAATTCAAGAAAAGTATTTAAAACATCCTACAAAATACTAAATAGATTTAGAAAATACATGTTTGATTTAAGTTGAAACCAAAATATAAATAAATGGCCTATTTCTTTTCTTTTGTTCTTTATACTTTGAAGTATTTATGTGTGGAAATTATAATTTACCTTCATAAAATTTATGAATAGGAAGGGACTGCAGATGCTGGTTTATACTAAAGATAGACTCAAAATGCTGGAGTAACTCAACGGGTCAGGCAGCAGGAAAAATGGAATAGGTGACGTTTCGGGTCAGAACCCTTCTTCAGCCTGAAAGATAGACAAGGCCAGACCAAAACAAGGCCGGTAACAGATAACCGGTTTTAATTCATAAAATTAATTATTCTTCAGCTAGATAATTGGAATGCCATTGATCACATGCAACTAACTTTCAAGGTGATACACCAACAAAAAAAATCACATCAGTTCAAAAACTTAGGTTTCTATGCCCTGAAGAAGGATGCAGAGCAGTGCAGTTTGTGAAGGCCCATTGTGTCACTGACAGGAGTTTCAGGATTTCTGGCATTATACTAGCCATAGTTCAAAAATGTTGCCATTAGTTCCACAAAGTAAAGGTGTCAGGCAAAAGTAGTTTTGACATCATTACTGTTGCAAAGCTAATGGGATAGGTGGAGAGTTGTGGACATTGAGGAGGAAGTTGGCCTTTGCTAGCCATTAATTGATGGTTTTTTTTCTAACAGCCCAATACTCCGAAAGCATAATATATGCCCCATCTCAAGCATGATGAATTGACTCCAAAGCTGTTGCAATACAAACCATTGGAAATTAGTTAGACATTTAAGAATGCTCTGTAGATCTATAAATAAGCTCTTTAAATTGATATTTGTATTGGTTTATTATTGTCATGTATACTAAGATGCAGTGAAAAACCTTGTTCTGTGTGCTTTCCAGGAAAATCAATGTGAGTACCAAAGATAGAACCAAAATGCTGGAGAGGCAGAATCTCTGGAGAGAAGTATGGGGTGATGTTGCAGGTCGAGATCCTTCTTCAATGTTTCCACAGGTGTGTCTGAAGAAGGTTCTCAACCCAAAATGTCACCCATTCCTTCTCTCCAGAGATGCTGCCTGTTCTGCTGTTCTGCTGAGTTACTCCAGTATTTTATGTCCGACTTCAGTGTAAACCAGCATCTGCAGTTCCTTCCTACACATATGTGAGTACAACAGGTTGAGCAAAAAACAAAAGGAAATAAAAGGCAGAATGAAAAATTCCACACAGAAACTGATGATCTGTACTGATCACATAAAAAAACACCATCTGCTGGAATGTTGAGTAAAACACAAAGTGTTGGAGTAACTCAACAGGTCAGGCAGCATCCATGGAGAATGAATAGGCATCATTTTGGGACAAGTTCAAGTGTTCAAGTGAGTTTATTGTCATGTGTCCCTGATAGGACAATGAAATTCTTGCTTTGCTTCAGCACACAGAACATAGTAGGCATCACTACAGAGCAGATCAATGTGTCCATATAGCATAATATAAATATATACACACATGAATAAATAAACTGATAAAAACCAATCAATCAATCAATCAATCAATCAACCTTTATTGTCATCTTGCAAGCAACAGTTGTAAAGTGCAAATAACAGATAATGAGTTATTAATAATCAAAGTTTTGGCCGAGCCAGGTTTAATAGCCTGATGGATGTGGGGAAGTAGCTATTCCTGAACCTGGTTGTTGCATTCTTCAGGCTCCTGTACCTTCTACCTGAAGTTAGCAGGGAGATGAGTGTGTGGCCAGGATGGTGTGGGTCTTTGATGATACTGCCTGCCTTTTTGAGGCAATGACTGCGATAAATCCCCTTGATGGAAGGAAGGTCAGAGCCGATGATGGACTGGGCAGTGTTTACTACTTTTTGTAGACGTTTCCTCTCCAGGGCGCTCAAGTTGCCGAACCAAGCCACGATGCAACCGGTCAGCATGCTCTCTACTGTGCATCTGTAGAAGTTAGAGAGAATCCTCCTTGACAAACTGACTCTCCGTAATCTTCTCAGGAAGTAGAGGTGCTGATGAGCTTTCTTGATAATTGCTTTAGTGTACTTGGACCAGGTAAGATCTTCCGAGATGTGCACGTCCAGGTATTTGAAGGGTCTGGACCCTTCTTCAGACTGATTGCAGTAGAGGGGAGAATGCTGGGAAAGAGGTCGGGATAAACTAAAGCCTGGCAAGTAATAAGTGGCTGAAATGAGAGGTAATGATTGCCATGTGGGTGATTAAAGGCTAGAGTTAAAAAAGAGATAAACGGATAAAGAACAAAGAGGAGTGAAATATGAAGCCAGAGGGATAAAGGTGGAATGATGGGATGGGGGAAGTAGAAGGCTGGGCTAGTGGGAGAGATGGGTGTGGCCTGGGTTGGAGGGCTACAGAAAGACAAGGAAGGAACTTAAAATTGGAAAATTCAATGTTCATACTATTGAGTTGTAAGCTACCCAAGTAGAATATGAGTCACAGCTCCTTCAGTTTGCCTGTAGTCCCACTGTAACAATGCAGGAGGCCCAAGACAGAAAGGTTAGTATTGGAATGGGAATGAGAGTTAAAATGGTTAGCAACCGGTAGGTCCAGCAGGTTATTGGACACATTGGTATGTGCTTCACATGTTTTTCAAGTGTGCTGGTATGCTCCGTGGAAACCCCAAGTGTTGCGGTCCTATGCTCTCCGTGAGAAAGGAGAGCTGAAGGCTTTTGTTCACTGATTTTAGTTGAATTACTGGAAGAGAAGTATTGCTTTGAACATTTTATGCATAGGGACGTTGATGGAAGGAATTGCAAAGAGAACATAAAATTATTATTTCACATTTCATGAGCAAGAAATTATTCTGCTAGTTCCATGATTAATCCAACTGTGGAGTTGCATAAAATCCTATGAGCGGCTCAGCAGGAAATTTGTTAATTGACTGGGCACAGGATTTCTATGACGCTCCAACAGCTACAATTCTTAACACCAAGATTTTATTTCTCGATGTTTCTTTGGTTAACTGGAATCAAATTGTTGAATTTGAACTCTGATTCTCTGGATAATTAATTCAGGCCTCATTATTTCAAACACATAACCACAGCACGGCCATATCTATGATGTAATATAGAGAATGAAAATTAATTCAAGGTCAATAGATATCTTCAAGCAAAGTTGGACTCATGCCAAGTAATTAATTCCCATGGGGTTGATTTATCTTATGCTTGAAGCCAATAGCCACGTGAGTGGGTTTGCAGCCAAGTATTTTCAAAAAAATTCAGTAACTCTATAGGAATATATAATTCTGGAAATGGGAAATATTCTTGACGGCACAGGGACAAATATATTTGTACAAATTCCCAAGTTAATGATAATATTCATATTGATAAAGCAGGTTGTTCAATTCTAATAACTGCTTCAAGTAATGAATGTAGTTGCTACTATGCAAGCCAGTACAGAGTTATTCTGTTCCTACATGGCTTGAGTCATGGTAGAATTATATCAGAATTAAAATGTTACCCTGGCCACCATTGGCTGAAGGAACAAGATTGGCTTGGTCACAAGGCAGACAACCTGTCATTTTATTTACAGGAGCAACACCTCAGAATGCTGAATCAGCACAGTCATTGGCCTGTCCCATTTAGGCGACTGCACGAGACTATGCAGTCGCCTCATGTTCGCGGGTAGTTGCTGGGGAGTCGCCTTCATGGTTGTGAGGATTCCCGCACTCTGGGAACTAGTCGCAGCCTCATTATCCCTCATGTTGAAAAATTAGCGGCAACTGGAATGAAGCCGCCATGGAGAGTAGCAAGAATTTTTGTGCCCGTAGGTGGGTCGCCAGGAGATCCTAGTGGGTTGCCAGGAGGTCGAAGGTTCTCGGAGGATCTTGTAGGTTGTTGCCAGTGAATTTCATTAGCTCATTGGGGGAAAAAAAAATCACAACCAAGGATAACTGACCGGTAACGTTAAATCTCTGCCGAGCTTTACAGCCATGTTATTAAAAGTTGTCTCCATTCCTTCTCCCCCCTCTCCCCCCTCCCCCCCTCTTTCAAAGGACAATGTACACTGTGCTAGCCATCTTAATTACAGCGACAACCTTCCTGTTCATCGCGGCGTATGTCTGTATCACCTTGGCTTTGCACCGTGTGAATGTTTTAGACAGCGCGCTCCCCCAACTTGCCCTGTCCCCCGCCTGCATAATGGGCTGGTGAAGGAAGCGATGTGTGTGTGTGTGGTTTTATCTCAAAAATATCTGAAGATAGTTTAATTTCTGGACTGCTCTGATGCTCTGTGTTATCACAGGGATTTAATAAGTAAATATGTTTTCTTTAGTTTAGTTGAGTTTACAGGTACAACATAGAAACAGGTCGTTTGGCCCACTTAGTTCACGCTGATTCACACATTCACACTTGTGCTATGATATCCCACTGTCTCATCCACTGCCTGTACATTAGGGGTATTTTCTACAGAGTTCAATTATGCTACAAATCTCCATATCTTTGGGATGTTTAGTTCAGCTTAGTTTAATTTATTATTGCATGTACTGAGGTAGAATGAAGACATCTTTGTTGCATGCTGTCCAGTCAGCGGAAAAACTATATATGATTACAATCGATCCGTCCACTGTGTACAGTCACGGACCTAAAGGGAATAAAGGAGTGTGGGAGGAAACTAGAGTAGCTGGACAGAACCCATGTGGTTACGGGAAAAGTGTGCAAACTCCACATAGACAGCATCGAAGTCAGGAGTGAACGCTGGTCTCTGGTGCTGTACCAGCTGCGCCACTGTGTTGCCCTATGCTGCTACAATGGTGCGCAGTGTAAGAGACCCCACAAAAGGAGCTCCATCAACAAAACAATCTGGAACCATTACCAGTGAATATGAGAACATAGCACTAAAACTTTCTGAAACAACAAAGAAAAAACAAATCTGCCTCAAAAAATTAAGCTTCAGCACTTAATTGCCAAATGACAATCAAGAATTATGATTTTTCCAGCAATTCCAGAAACAGTGACCACATCTGCTCAGTAACAGTATGAGAGATATCACATTGAATAAATGAAAAGTTACGACAAATATTGAGGAAATCAATAGATCTTTTAATTGTGCTTTGAATGAACTTTGATCCAATTACCATCTGCGTTTACATAAGGTCGCTATTTAAGCAAATGAATCAGATTATGCCACTACTGTCTTTTATTTTCTTTCAGACTTTTCTGTAAAACAGATGAGAGTGAAACACTGTTAACGAGCTTAACGTGTGTAAAATCAATCTCTGCCGACAATAGACTGCAGCACTAGTACCAAAGTTACAAAATGGCAGACACTCTCCCGCAGCCAATGGGACAAATGAACTTTCTCTTTGCACTGAGCAATATTCAGTGCCTGGACACAAAGCAAATGAAAGAGGTAGTCATTTGCTGCAGATAAACAAACTCAACGGGAGAGGCAGCATCTCTGGAGAGAAGGAATGGGTTACGTTTCAGGACAAGACCCTTCTTCACAATAAAGGGCCTGTCCCACTTAGGAGACCGAAACAGCAACCTCTGGTGACCGTGCCTGCCACCCAAAAAAAAATCAAGGTTGAGGTGACCTGCAACCTCCTACCACCTCCCATGCATATGTTTAAAACCTTCCTCGACTATGAAGAAAACCGGCTTCGACTAGACCTGCGAGTAAAAAATTATGGATTTTTAAAACGGCGACCTATTTTTAGTCGAGGTCGGTTTTAATCATGATGAAAAAATAGCAGCAACCTAGATGAAGCCTTGACCACGCGGAAACCACTTTCGACCATTAGGCAGAGTGATCAAAACCTCCTGTGACCTCATGGAAACCTTGGGTGGTGGGCAAGGTCACCAGAAGTTGCTGTTTAGGTCTCCTAAGTGGGACAGGCCCTTAAGAGTCAGGGTAGAGGGAGACTAGTGATATGGAAGTGTAAGGTATGGAAACGACAGATCAAAGTAGACGATGATTAAGGAAATGTAGAATAATTCATTTTTAGCTGAGGGGAAGGTGACAAGGATTACAATCAGTAAAATTAATCAGGAGGATAGTGAAACTAGTCGGAGAACGAGGGCGGGGAGTGATGGAGAAAGGGGGAAAGCAAGGTTTACTTGAAGTTAGAGAAATCAATATTCATCCCGCTGGGTCGTAAGCTGTCCAAATAATGTGCTGTGTTGGGTCTTTACTCCCATTCTGTTGTCCCGGGATATCCTCAGACTCAATCTAAAATGGGAGAAGCTGTTAGGCTTGAAGGAAAGGCTGCATGAAGCTGATAGCATGCATGAGAATCCCATCCAACCCTCAGTCATTTTGTTGCAGTGGTTATTGATTTCCCAACCATTCAATGCCCTCAATCTTTACTATCTGTTTTATTACATTCCCACCATCCCCACACAGGCTCTACTGGTAGTTTTATTAATTTAATTTACCCCACAGAAGCAGATTTGTCTTTAGCCCCCTAGCAAAATACACAATTTACAACCATATATTGTATTCACTTGAAAGCTGTGGTGGGAGATTGCAACCTTCACGTGGTCCACCCTGTTTCGACTAATGCAACCAACCTGACGTGCACAAACAAATAGATGAAATAGAACAAGTTGACCTGCAACATTAGGCTGTGCACGCTGTAAAGGAATATAGACGTCGTCCTTAGTCCTTTAACTAAGTCTTTATTCAGATACTACTCACACACGTTCCAGCACTAACCACAACTGGTCTGCACACGTACTGGAACCTACAGGGGAGGGAGCATGCAGATACTACAGTTATACTACAAAGTGTGGGAGGGTCAATATGATAATGAGGTAACTATATATATGGTTTCATGCATAACCATCTACATCCTTTCCCGTAAGATAAACAGCAGCAGGGTAATTATACAGACCTGCAATATAATGACAATATCAGTTATCAAACAACATAAAGCTAAGCATAATCGCCATACCGATCTGGGGCCCGAACAACTCTACCAGAGCGGGTCCGTACAACACCCTCGCTCCCCTCCCCCAAAGAGAAAGGCAGGGGCGGAGAACAACGTGGGGATGGGAGATCAGGCACCAAAACAGGTGGCTGACCAGAAACAGATGGACTGAGAGGCGAATGAGGAGGAGGAAGAGAAGAAGTAGAACCAACAGGAGAAAAACGTGGAGGAGACACACCGGCAGGAGAACTGAAACCAGGAGGCACAGAAGTAGGCATAGCGGGGGCACGAACAACAGCAGGGGTAGGCGGCACAACCCGAGGAGGAGAGACGGGCCACGGAGAGGATGGCTCCTGGAAAGGAATCGGGGGAGCAGGCTCACGGACAGCTAACAGATGTTGGCGACTGCGACGGTACACAGTGCCCTCGTAATCTACCAAATAGGAGCGGGGCGAGTCAGCAACCCCTACAACAGTAGCAAGCTTGGAAAAACCGGTGGGTGTCTGCATACGGACAACCTGACCCGTTGAAAGGGGAGGTAAAGGGCGGCAATGGTAAAGTTGGGGGTGCTAGAAAGAGGAGGTAAAGGCCGCTTGGACTGGAAGCATTTTCTGCCCTGACAGCTCCCAAGCAGCATACCTGTTTTCCAGTTGTACTTCCACTGAGGTCTCCTGCACTTGCTTCATCCCCTTTCTCTCAGTCTCTACCCGTCGCACCTCCTGCATGCTTGGAGTGACGAACTGTCCTGTCCAGGAAGCTTTTGTCGTCCCGGATGAACCGCAGGTCATCAAGCTGCTATTCCAGTTCGCTAACTCTGGGCTTGAGGAGCTGCATCTGAGCATAGCTCCCACAGGTGTAGTGGCCAGAGACGCCAGCAGTGCCCCTGACTTCCGACATCCTCCAACAAACGCACTGCAATAACGTTCTTGCCATCACAAGTGTAAATATTTAAATTAAATTAAACACACAACCTTCAAGTGTAGTCTCTTTGCCGAAGACTCTTGAGCCAAAGGCTCTCACTTTACTTCACCAAGGCCGCTCCTCTCAACCTGAACTTAATTTTATCTAATCATGTCAACCATCCACACAACTAGTTAGGATGTCTCAGCCAATCCCCTCACTCACCAGTCTGGCAGCAGCTGCTCTGCGATCTTCCAAGTAATTGCCTCTTTATTTACAGTGGTATTGTTACAGTGGAGATACTTTATAATACAATAGCAACTAATAAAAGGGCAAAATGATGTACAACCAGTTAAATAATTGTACCAGTCAAAAAATGCAGCTTCCACACTCTCCTTATCTCCTAACACTATCAGTGAATTGATTTTCACTGCCTGCTTAAGTTAAATAGAGTCATAAAGAGTTACAGCATGGGAACAGGCCCACTGGTCCATCGGGTCCCCACTATCAAGCACCGAGATTAAATATTTTGCACCAAAATGTTTGGTTCAGATAAGTGGTGGTGAAAATTTATCTTTACACTTGCAATCAGAGTCAATTTAAAAACCACATTGCAGCAATCTACATCATCTATTTTACTGCAGCTGGGACTTGTCACTAAAACCTGGCCACATTTGTATGTACTGCGTGATTAATATTGTACCAATAATCACTCTTGGTCACCTACGTTGGTGAAGCCGCATTTAGTGTATTGTGTTTAGTTTTGGAAACCATGTTATTGGAAAAATGTTGCCAAGCTGGAAAGGGTGCAGAGATTTATGAGGATATTGCCAAGACTAGAGGGCCTGAGCTAAAGGGAGAGATTGAACAGACTAGGAATCTATTCCTTGGAGCACAGGAGAATGAGGGGTGACCTTGTAGAGGTGCAAAAAATCATGAGAGAAATAGATCGGGTAGACATACAGGTTCTCATGCCAAGATTAGGGGAATCGAGAACTAGAGGGCATAGGTGATGGGGGAAAGATTTAATAGGAACCTGAGGGGTAACTTTTTCACACATATTGATTAGTAGGACTGGGTGTTAAAATCCCTAAGAGTGTATGGAATGCGTTGTCAGGAGAGGTAGTTGAGGCAGGTACTATCGCAATGTTTAAGAAACATTTAGACAGGTACATGGAGAGAAGTTCAGTGGGATATGGGCCAAATGCAGACAGGTGGGACTAGTTTAGATGGGACATGTTGGCCGGGGTGGGTAAGTTGGGCCAAAGGGCGTGTTCCCACCCTGCATGACTATATGACTCTAGAACACACGTCCAGGCATGATTGATAAGAGCATTCCAGAATTAACGGATGTTCCTTAAGAAAGGAGATGATGAAGAATGTCTTTAGTCAGAGGGTAGTGAATCTGTGGAATTCATTGCCACAGAAGGCTGTGGAGACCTAGTCAATGGATATTTTAAAGGCAGCGATAGATAGATTCTTGATTAGTACGGGTGTCAGAGGTTGTAGGGAGAAAGAAGGAGAATGGAATTAGGAAGGAGAGATAGATCAGCCATGATTGAATGGCAGAGTAATCTCGATGGGCTAAATGTAGAGTACATCATTGGGGTAAATGATTGAATAGTGGAGTAGACTCGATGGGGAAAATGTAGAATAGATCATTGTTGGCTGGGAGAAGGTAACAGAAAGCAAACAGTGATAAAATGTTGTTGGAGACGGTAAGACTGGTCAGAGAACTGGGAAGGGGGAGGGATGGAGAGAGAAGGAAAACAAGGGTTACTTGAAGTTAGAGAAGTCAATGTTCAATGGGTGTAAGCTACCCAAGCGAAATATGAGGAGCTGTTCCTCCAATTTGCATGGTCCTCACTCTGACAATGGAGGAGGCCCAGGGCAGAAATGTCAGATTGGAAATGGGAGGGGAGTTAAAATGTTTAACAACCGAGAGATCAGGTAGGTTTAGGCAGACTGAGCGGAGGTGTTCAGCAAAATGATCGGCGAGCCTGCGCCAGATTCAGGAACAGCTTCTTCCTCTCTGATATTAGGCTTCTGAATGGTCCTTCAACATAGTACGGTACTACCCTAATCACCTCTTCCCCATTGTGGACGTTATACTTTGCAAATGGAAATGATGTGCTACAATGTTGAGAACTATATTCTGCACTTTTTTTTCTCACCCTTGTAGCAATGTTACAAAATTTTGAGATTTTAAAAATCAAGTCTGCAATTTATCCCATCAGATAAAGCATAACAACAAGTTTAATTTGACACCAAATTCACTTTCATATCTCAAGTATTAAAAACGTTATGGCCATTTTCATACTCGGAAATTAGCATCTTGTTCCCTATTGATTTTCAATGGACATTACAAAAAAGCTGTGATCTTGGATAGTCAAAATCCCGTAACTTTCTTAAGAATTAAGAGAACTGAATGAAATTTTCACCTATCATAGATTGAAGCATTCTGAAAAAATATAAAACAATCTTACTTGGATGACATGAAATTAAAGCATATAATTAGCTAATTACCTAATTGTAGCTAATTACAAAATTGACCGATGTGACAGAAATGGTAATAAACAACCAGACTGCCTTGAAAATTCAAAAATGTGATATTCTCAAGATCAGAACTTTAATATTATTGTATAATATGCTGTAAGTCAGTTATGGATAGGTAAATAAATTACAATTTCTAGCAAAAGACCAAGTCTTTATGGAGAAGATCAGCTGCTAGCTGGTACATTGGCATATCATAATCAGTAGCATCATCATACTCCTCAGACTTCAACCAATAAGCAACTCTGTACACATTGTTATTCCTCAATTTTTCGATTTTAGAAAAAAAGGTAGAGATTATAAAGTTAAACGCTAAAACAAATAGTAAATACTAAAAAAGAAAATCATGTTTAATCAAAATTCAATTACTAGATATAAACATCTATCCATTTCTTAAATAGCCTAAGTGTCCAAAGATTATTCACAAATAATTCACAATATAACATGATTTTTATATCTAATTTACATTAATTTATAGGCCAAATGGAAGGAATTTAGTGTTCAATTGCTGTAAATAAATGCCCATTTAAATCGGCTTTCTAGTGGGTTCATGTGAACGCGCTGGTTTAGAACGTTCACAGCGCGCTGGATTAGTGCCCTCAAATGCCGAGAAAAATACTGCGGGACATAAAAAGCCCAAAATGAACTACTCGCTAGAGAAAACTTTATAAACAGGGTTATATACACGCCCCATTTAATGTAAAAATAAGGTACATACCTTTAATTGTTTGCTTTATAAAACCCTGGGGCTGCGAGAGGTTGCGAAGTGAGAGAGTGATTTTAAAATTATTATAACTATATTATCGAGGCCTATAAAACTAATAATACCTTTTGCGACCGGGTCTTGCAGCGATTTTTCGTTAATGATTTACTAGGCTGAACATCTGCAATTAGAACAGCCTAGTAAAAATCGCGTTTTAAACCCGCCCCCTCCAAACAGCGCCAAAATCGCGGACATGGCTTTGGGCAGATTCCCAATGACGATTCAGGTAGGTTTTGTAACATACCTAACCCTTGCTCTATCAAAGTACTTGAATTTGACCTGATTGTATTTATGTGTAATATAACTGATCTGTTTGGATAGCATGCAAAACAAACCTTTTCACTGTACCTCACTACACCTAAACCTAAGAAACATAGACTTGAATTATGTCAAAAAGTACAAAGTACATTTTTAAAATAACCTAATAGAAATTATATTATCTCTGGAAAGTAAGATCATTAGCTTCAGTTGTTAACATATAAGGTTACATGATATTGGTTTAAATAATCATCTTTGAAGTGTCAAATTAGTGGCCATGTTCATGTAGTACTAAGCCAACTGGAAAATATAGTCTCGTCAGTGATCTATTTCTGGCGACAGTGTATTTAAATTAAAATATTATGTTTATTTTGGGCTGGATTGTCATTGTTAAAATAAGTCAAATATCATTTGGAGTTTACATTAAATGTTAATAATGTTCTGCCAAACATTGTTTTGCTTTTTTTCCATTACATAAAAGCTGAATTGAACAGGTTTAAATCAAAAGTAATTGATCCTCTACAGACTTATTCAAGCTTGAACAAGACAAATATCTTGTTAAGAACAGGATTGAATGGCTAGGTATAGAGTGTGAAAATTAAATACTTCACAACACATTTTTTCTCGGTGAAGAATGACAGACTCTAAGTAGAGATCAGGAGATTGCTCTAAAGCTATAATCAATGAGATTAAATAGGTAATATATTGGATTGGGCGCTGCTCCAAGATGCTGAACGTATGGACTGGACGCAGCCTGCAGCGGCACGGAGCTGCGGAGCAGCGGTGGAGGACAGCGACAGTATGTGGTGCTGGCTCGAAGGGCCGAATGGCCTACTCCTGCACTTATTTTTTATGTGTCGCCAGATGAAACAGACTCCTGCAACTCCAACCAAGTGCTGTCACCAGGGCAATGGGCCTTTAAGGCTGTCAAGACTATATTTTAAGATCTTTGAAAGTTGAAGGATGTAAGATGGCATTGGAAACGTGGCAACTCTTGTTTGCTGCCTCAGTGTAATCTACAACTCTAAGACTCTTGTGTTTAAGTATAATTGTGCTTATGTCCAGTAAGATCTTTAATGAATTGTATGTGAAAAATAAATGTCACTGTACCTAGGTACATGACAATAAAAGACCAATGGTCTATTGGACTAGTTAGGTGGAGTTGGATCTTAGATGGTTCATATTCACACAATCTATGCCATTTCCCACATCAATCATTTTAGTTAAAACCAATCAATCAAATTCATAAGACTTGATCTCCCATGTACAAAACCATGCTGATTATGCTAATCAGCTGCTGTCTGTCCAAATGCAAAGATATGTCATCAGTCAGAATCACTCAACGTTTATCCATCTTACACGTTAGGCCTCCCGCATTTAAATAAACACAATTCAATCCACAATTTCTTTGTTCCCTCTGAACTTTCTTTCATCACCCTCCGTACCAATTTCCAGCCTCTCACCACTCAGTCCTGCATTGGGTTTCTCCCCTATGTCCATCTAGTATAAACCCACCCATGTAGCACTAGACACAACCTGCTGGAAGAGATCCCCATGGTCCAAAAATCTGAATCCCTGACCCCTGCATCAACTACTCAGCCACGCATTCCTCTGAACTATCTTCCTGTTCCTACCTTCACTAGCACGTGGCACAGGGAGTAATCTGGAGATCACTACCCTGGAGGTCCTGCTTCTTAAGCTTTTGCCTAACTTCCTGTATTCATCCTCATCCCTTTGCCTACTTACTTTATTTGTGCCAACATATGCAACATCTTCTGGTTGTTCACCCTCCCTCTTGAGAATGTCATGCAGCCTCACCAAGACATCCTGGACCCTGGCACCAATGAGGCAACACACCATCCTCGAGTCCCGATTATTACCACAGAATTCCTTGTGTGCCCCCCTATCGCAAGCCTGGCTTACCCTGCCGTGGTACTGGGAAACCCACCTGAGGTGGGAAGCTTGAAGTGGGAAGCTGACGAGACCAGGTCCTGGATGAACGGGGGACCGGAGAAATGGAGAGGAGGGTGGATGGAGGCGTCGATGACAGATGCAAGAACATAGGGCCGGAAAGCGGAACTGGCGTCATGCCTTCAAGGTTGGCTGTGGGAGGCACTTCCAGGGCACAACGGCTGAATGTTGCTCGGTGGAAGAGAGAGATCATGGTTCGCTGGATAATCTGGATGGAGGTGACAGATGCAATGAGCCTTTATGGGCAGCTGCAGCTGGGACTTGTCACTAAAACCTGGCCACACTTGTATATGTAGCAATGTTACAAAATTTTGAGATTTAAAAAATCAAGTCTGCAATTTATCCCATCACATAAAGCATAACAATAAATTTAATTTGACATCAAATTAACTTTCATATCTCAAGTATTAAAAAAGTTATGACCATTTTCATACTGGGAAATTAGCATCTTGTTCCCTGTGGACATTAAAAGCTTAATCATTTCTTAAGGAAAGATTAACATTTTTAAAATCCTGGATTGTGTTTTTCTTATACTGTGATAATTTACTAACAGGATTTACATTATTTATAGGCCAAATGGAAGAATGTTCACTGTACATGTGATAAATCGGCTTTCTATGGATTCCTGTGAACGCGCTGGTTTAGAACGTTGACATCGCGCTGGATTAGTGTCCTCAAATTAGAAAAATAGAAAACAACTGAACACTCGCGGACTTAGGTAAGTTTTAGCCCCATTTAAGTTAAGGTACATACCCTTAATTGTTGCGATCCTGGGACTAGGTTGCGGGTGACAGTAATTTTAAAACTGTGCGGAAAAACTAATAATACCTTTTGCGACCTCGGGTCTTGCAGCGATTTTTCGTTAATGATTTACTAGCTGAACATGTGCGATTTCAGCCTAGTAAAAAGCCTGCCCCCCAAACAGCGGCCGACATGGCTGAGGGCAGATCCAATGACGATTCAGGTACTACATAAGACATACTTAATCTTGGTTGTGTTTATATACTTTATTTACTGCTATTGCAAAAAAGTCACTGTAATGTGATTAAAGTGAACTATTGAAGAAACAACTGCCCTTAGTGTTTTAGTAAGTTTGAGTTCGATCCTGACTACGGGTGCTGTCTGTGCGGAGTTTTACTTTCTCCCTGTCACATTCATGAGCCTGCCCCAGGAACTCCGATATCCCCCCACACTACAAAGACATACAGGTTTGTAGGTTCATTGACTTGGTTAAATTTTAAATTGGCCCCAGTGTGTAAGATAGTATTCATGTGTGGGAATCGCTGGTGGGCGCGGACCCGGTGGGCCGAAGGGCCTGTTTCCGCACCGTGTCTCTAAACTAAACTAAACTAAACTAACTAAACTAAGTTAAGTGTTTTGATCTTTTAGTTATATTTACATTTTTAGTTTTGTTTTTAATAACGGATTCAGTTTTTAATTATGGTGGATTGCTTCTGAATGTTAGAAACTTAGAACTTTTGATAACTTTGACAGCCAGTTAAAGAAAAGGACATTGGAAGAGAGAGTCATGGTGAGTCATACAGCATGGAAACAGACCATTCACCTAACTTGCCCACACCGTATAACATGTCCCACCTACACTACTTGCACCTATCTACATTTGGCCAATATTCCATTAAAGCTATTCTATCCATGTACCTGTCTAATGACAATAACATATAATGACAATAAAACACTCTTGACAATCTCAAAGAGCTCTGGACATATTTATTAATTGATTTAATTTAATATATGATCAAATGGCGATGACAACTTTTTAGCTTGACAGTCCATTTTATACCTTTTGAGTTTATGAACAATTCTGTAATTCTCTGCAACCAGTGGAGAAGATGTACTGCGAAGAAAGGCAGCCAGAAAGGTACAACAGCACTGTAGTCCTTATTTTCCAATCTGTCTGCTGACAGCTCCCTGCTGAGTGTACAGAATTGCCTCTTATGTTTCTACCACATAAGAAACATTATTATAATTAGAACAAAATTGTGACATGCTGGTGTACACTGAAGGTTCTGTAATTTGCTCTATAATCACTTCTGTGATTGTAATATTTCGAAGAGAGGACATAAAATTTTGGAGTTATTAAAACCTATTACCTTAACATGAATTGTGGAATTAGCAAGCTCAATTGTGTTTGTTTTTAGAAATTAAAAATTCTGTAACTAATGGATGGAAAATTACAAGCTGGTGTGAAACAGATTGATGATGTGCATTGAAAGCATAGACTGGGATTGCAGGCAGATCATTGCCACCAGCATGGTCGTTCCTTCGCGTACACAACTAATGACGTACTCCCAGCACCTTTTGCAGGGTTTATTCATCAATTTAAAAAAAATGCCTTCTCCAGACAATTTTACATAATCAGAGATGTGTTCAGGTCAATCTTGATTTGGTGCAAACTAAAATATATGCAATAAATAACATATTAGCAGTCTAACTTACAGTACTGTCTACCCTGCTGACTTACTCCAGTGTTTTGAGCCTTTGTTTTTTAAACCAGCATCTGCAGTTCCTTGTATCCATAACTTGCATCCCTGCAGTTTATACTTCGATGAAGATGTTGGAATTAAAAGTTTAATATCAAAACATCATACAATACATCATGCAGATGTGGCTCGTCAGCCTGGGAAGGCAGTCCATCTAGGAGAGGGAATTACTGGGAATTTACAATCCAATCAATACAATACAATCAGTTTTATTCGTCACTTGCACATAAAGTGCAAGTGAAATGAATTTGCCAGCAGCGGTACAATGAAAAAGAACACACAAAACGCCAATAGAAATTTAACACAAACATCTACCACAGCATTCATCACTATGGTGGAAGGCACAAAATTTGGCCAGTCCTCCTCCATTTCCCCCCGTGGTTGGGACCTCAACGCTGCGGGCATCCAGATGAGTGAAAGTCCAGGTAAGTCCTGAATCGGCTCTTCCTCACCGCGGCTTCAAGTTGGTGTAGGCCGCATGAAGTTGTACAGGGCCCTAGTGAGACCACACCTGGAGTATTGTGTGCAGTTTTGGTTCCCTAATTTGAGGAAAGACATGCTTGCTATTGAGGGAGTGCAGCATAGGTTTACAAGGTTAATTCCCTGGATGGTGGGACTGTCATATGTTGAACGAATGAAGAGGCTGGGCTTGTATACTATGGAATTTAGAATGATGAGAGGGGATCTTATTGAAACATATAAGATTATAAAGGGTTTGGACGCGCTAGAGGCAGGAAACATGTTCCCGATATTGGGGGAGTCCAGAACCAGGGGCCTCAGTTTAAGGTTAAGGGGTAAGCCACTTAGAACGGAGATGAGGAAACACTTTTGCACACAGAGTTATGATTCTGTGGAATTCTCTGCCTCTGAGGGTGGAGGAGGCCAGTATTCTGGATACTTTCGATAGAGAACTAGATAGGGCTCTTAAAGATAGCAGAGTCAGGGGATATGGGGAGAAGGCAGGAACAGGGGACTGATTGTGGATGATCAGCCATGATCACATTGAATGGCGTGCTGGGTCAAAGGGCCGAATGGCCTACTCCTGCACCTATTGTCTATTGTCTATTGTCTAATGCAGACAGTCAGAAACTTTCCCCAGGATGGAATAACCAAGTATGAGAGAACAGAGGTTTAAGGTGAGTGGAGCAAAGTTTAAAGGAGATGTGCGGGGCAACTTTTTTACATACTGTAGGGTGTGGTAAGTGTCTGGAATGTGCTACCAGGGGTGATGATTGAGGCAAATACAATAGTGGCATTTAAGACACTTTTGGATAGGCATAATGGAGAGATATGGATTACGTGGATACAGTTAGAAGTTGGTCTTAACATCATGTTCTGCCCAGACTTCATAGGCCTAAGGGACTGTTCACAGTAAAACAATAAAATTTACTTTGCTGATTAAAAAATCGTGCAATCTTAGGGGAGAAATCTTGCTGCAGCTGAATTTGACAGTTGTAATTTTACTAAACCCATTTGTTCAGAACTGACATTTATCAGTTGTCATAATGCATTGCACTCATTACAGACTATGTATTAATTGCATTAAGACTTTCACATTTCTTGGCTCATTAAGAATATTCAATCAAATTCAACGCAGTTATCCTATCCATATTTGAAATGTTTTCCAAGTAATGTTGTGATAGTATGTGAGTTTATATATTTTTCAGGGTAATTTGCACTTGGTTCTCGTGAATTTGTTTTGCTCCTATTTGTGTATTAAAATGACATATAGTTGGATTTATAATGAGTCACATAAAGTGTATGAATGTCAACGAGACAGGATCTGAAACATCAACCATCCCTTTGCCTCCACAGATGCTGCTTGACATGATGAGTTTCTCCAGTAGTTTGTTTTTTGGTTCAGATTCCAGTATCTTCAGTTTCTTGACTCCCTATGTTGTTGGGAATTTGGAAATTATAAGTAGGTTATAGTCTATTTAACACTAGATCTCACATACTGGGATGGGTAAAATTCGCCAACATAGGATGTTAGAAAGGTAATAAATAGATGTGTTTACTTTTCCAAACACAACTTTATTAAAATAGCTAAAACTAATACATTCTGCTGAAAAGTATGCTTTCTTATCTATTGAGGGGGGATAGATGTTTGCAATTCTGTCTAGGTGCTTATCTGTTACAACCTTGAGATTATAGCTGCTCTTTGTAACCGTTTCAGTCTTCCAGTTAACGAACAGCCTTTTTTAAATAAGTAGACCCCATCATAGGTCACAAAAGGTTATGTAGACTCAAAAGAAGAAGCAGAATCTAATTTATTTTGGGTGACGTTTGGGTCGAAACCATTCTTCTGCATCCCAGAGTATTCAAGGAGGTGGCCCTAGAAATCGTGGATGCATTGGTGATCATTTTCCAATGTTGTCTCAACTCTGGATCAGTTCCTGTGAACTGGAGAGAAGCCAATGTAACTCCACTTTTTAAGAAAGGAGGGAGAGAGAAAACAGGGAATTATAGACCAGTTAGCCTTACATCAGTAGTGGGGAAGATGCTTGAGTCGATTGTTAAATATGTTATAGCAGCGCATTTGGAAAGCCATGACAGGATCGGTCCAAGTCAGCATGGATGAATGAAGGGGAAATCATGCTTGATCAATCTTCTGGAATTGTTTGAGGATATAACAAATAGAATGGATAAGGGAGAGCCAATGGATGTGGTATATCTGGACTTTCAAAAAAGCCTTTGACAAGGTCCCACGCAAGAGGTTAGTGTGCAAAATTAGAGCACATGGTATTGGGGATGCTATGAGGCCACAGGGTGACTTAGATAGGTTGGGTGACTAGGCAGATGCATAGCATTTGCAGTATAATGTGGATAAATATGAGGTTATCCACTTTGATGGAAAAAAAAACAGGAAGGCAGATTATTATCTGAATGATGTCAGATTAGGAAAAGTGGAGGTGCAATGAGACCTGGTTGTGCTTCGGACGGTGGGGGAGCTGCAAGCCGGAGCCCTGTCAGCAGCGTGTCCGTTTCTTTCAACTTTTTTTGTTTTTTTTATTATGCTTTAAAGTGTGTTTTTGCTGTTTCTTTGTGTGTCTTGTTTGGGGGGTGGTGTGGGGGGGCAAGGGGTTGAAACCGTTTTGGTCGCCTCCTCCATGGAGAGGCGACTTTTTCCAGGTCACCTCCCCCGTGGTCTAACAGCAATAATCGGGTGGCCTTTCCCGGAGACGCACCCGGGGCTCCAGTGGCGGGCGCAGCGGGGACTCTCGGCGTGGAGCAGGCGAGCCCTCGCTGGGGCTCGCTGGAGGGGGGCGCTCCGTTTCGCTGGCCCAATGGCAGCCGGCAACCTGAAGCCGCGGTCTGCAGAGTTCCAGCCGGCGCGGCGTCCGCAGCCCGGGATCCCTCGTGGGGGACCCGGGAGGAGAAGGAGCTTCCACCGCCGGCCCGCGGCCAACTTTTACCGCGGGCCCGGCGTGGACTTAACATCACCCCTGGAGGGAAGCTTCGACTGCCGGCCCTGCGGTTCGCAGTGCTTCTGGCTGCGGCGGGGACTTTAAATCTTCGACCGCCGGCCTGCGGCCTACACCATCCTGAAGCCGCGGTCTCCGGTGGGGAAGAGCCGATCCTGGACTGGCCAAATTTTGTGCTTTCCACCACAGTGATGAATGCTGTGGTGGATGTTTGTGTTAAATTTTTATTGTGTATTGTGTGTTCTTTCTCATTATATCGCTGCTGACATATTCATTTCACTTGCACTTTATGTGCGATGTGACGAATAAACCGTATTGTATTGTATTGTATCGTATTGTATTGTATTGTATTGTATTGTATTGTATTGTATTGCTTGCACATCTGTCACTGAAAGTAAGCATGTAGGTTTGGCAGGCAGTGAAGAAATCTAATAGCTTGTTGGCCTTCATTGCAAAAGGATTTGAGTTTAGGAGGTTCTACTGCAGTTGTACAGGGCTCTGGTGAGACCGCACCTGGAGTATTGTGTGCAATTTTAGTCTCCTAATTTGAGGAAGGACATTATTGCTATTGAGGGAGTGCGGGGTAGTTCATCAGAGTAATTCCTGGGATGGCAGGACTGACATATGATGAAAGAATGGGTCGACTGGGCTTGTATTCACTGGAATTTAGAAAGATGAGAGGAGATCTTATAGAAACACTAGACAAAGTGCAGACCCATTGGGTCTGTTCCCTCAACGTGCGGTTGTGGGGGGGGGGGGGGGGGGGGGGGGGGGGGGGGGGGGTAGAGAGTGAGGGCAGAGAGATAAGGGGCAGAGACAGAGAGAGAGGCAGAGAGGCAAGGGGAGGGGCAGGAGGGAGGGGGGGGGGGGGAGAAGGAGGAGAATAGGGGGGGTGGTTGGGGGGGGAAAGGTGGGGGAGGAGGGGAGAGCGGACAGAGAGGGGGGAGAGAGAGAGAGGGGGGCTGAGAGGGGAGGGGGGTGAGGGGAAGTGGGGAGCAGGGGATGGAGGGGGCGGGGAGGGGGGGAGGGAGGGGGGGGGGGGTGGAGGGGGGGGGGGAGAGGGAGAGGGGGGGGGAGAGACGGGGAGAGAGAGGGAGAGGAGAGGGGAGCGAGAGGAGAGAGAGGGGAGAGAGAGGAGAGGAGGGGGAGGGGGGGAGAGGGGGGAGGGGGGAGGGGGGTGGAGGGTAGGGGGTGTGCAGGGATGGGGGGAGAGGGGAGGGGATGGTGGGGGAGTGGGGGAGGAGAGGAGGGGGAGAGAGAGAGAGCAGGGGAGAGTGGGGGGGAGGGGGGGGGGAGAGGGGGGAAGAGAGGGGGGAGAGAGGGAGGAGAGTGGAGGAGGAGAGAGGGGGAAAGGAGAGGGGGGGAGCTGGGGGGAGTGGGTGAGGGGGGGAGGGGGGAGAGAGAGGGGTGCTGAGGGAAGTGGGGTTCCGGAGGGGAGGAGGGGTTTAGGGGGGGGGGGGTGTGGAGGGGATGGCGGGGGAGGGCGAGGGAGGTGGAGGGGATGGAGGGGAGGAGGGGGAGAAAAAGAAAAAGGGGGAGAGAGAGAGAGAGAGGGAGAGGAGGGAGAGAGAGGGGGAAAGAGAGAGACACAGAGAGAGGGACAGTGAGAGATAGAGGGATACAGTGATGAGGGAGAGAGAGAGAGAGACACACACACAGGGACAGTGAGAGAGTAAGAGGTGGGGAGAGAGAGGAGGGGAGAGAGAGAGAGAGAGTGCCTTTTTACTTCAACTCAAACCCCCCAAACAACCATTTGCAGGCAGTGCATTTTTACGTCAAACCAACCATATTTTCATTTTCAAACCACATTAAAGGCAGTCACAGTTGAGTAGAAATGTGTTCAGTGATATTGAGAGCTCAGAGAGACATGACCTCCATCTTGCAGAGACTGAGTGAGGCACACCTACTTTTATAGTCCCACCCCCTCCCTCCAGCAGAGGCAGCAGAGAGAATGGTGGTAAAAAAAAAAACATTAATATGTCTCTGATTTTTCATCAATGGGAAAAACCCTCTGGTCCAGGAAGGCAGACGTGGGCTCTGAGCGAGGTGGCCAAAAATGACAGCTGTAGGTGGCAGCGTTCTCTCGGAAATCGCAGCACAGTGGGCCAAAAGCGGTCAAGATCAGACTTTTAGTAATATAGATATTACATTCTTAAAGTATTGGACAGGCTAGATGCAGGAAAAATGTTCCTGATATTGGGGGAGTGCAGAACCAGAGGTCACAGTTTAAGAATAAGGAGTAGGCCATTTAGGACTGAGATGAGGGGAAAAAAATCCTCCCAGGGTTGTGAATCTGTGGAATTCTCTTCCACAGTGGAGGCCAATTCACTGGATGTTTTCAAGAGAGAAATAGATTTAGTTCTTAGGGCTAAAGGAATCAAGGGATATGGGGGAACAAGTGCGGCTACCGATTTTAGATGATCAGCCATGATCGTATTGAATGGCGGTGCTGGCTCGAAGGGCCGAATGGTCTACTCCTGCACCTTTTTTTCTATGCTTCTATATTTCTATATAAAAAATTAATAGTGATATATGTTTATTTAGAAAATAAAACAGTTGAGTTTAGTTCATTGTCAAGTATACTGAGCTACAGTGAAACACTGTTGTTACTCATGTACTCATGTTAAACATAAGGGTTACACACACTACGAATCCCAGTTGTGGAGATACTGGTATCATTGTCTTGTTGTAGGATATTGATCATTCTGTTTATTCTGGATTTTAATTCATGTATTGTGCTTTTTAAAAAATATATAATTTATAATGCTTTTATAAGTGATATGCTAAGAATTTATATGTATTTTATAATGTTTTTAATATGCAATGTATTTTTACATCATGTTGTCCCTTGTCTGGATCTTGAGTCCAAAATAAAGTTTATTATTATTATTATTATTATTATTATTATTATTATTATTATTATTATTATTATTATTATTATTATTATTATTATTATTTTAATGATAATGCTAACATTATAAGTGGAGAAGAAATATTCCTCTGGTCTGGTTATATTTTGTTAAATATACTGAATAAACTGCATATATGGAAAGCACAAGGATTCATTAAGGCAAATGAACCACGCCATTCAAAAATGGTTCATTAGGATAATGGATTTCACATAAATAAATCTTTTTAGTGAAATAAATCTGCAGTGGAGACAGATTAAGAAAGCTCCAGTATATCATTCAAGTTCATTTTTTGTTTGATGGAAATAGGTTTTATGAAAACATCAAAAGAAATACTGTTACTATTTCTTTTTGGAAGCAATTTGCATTTTGAAGATGACTTGTCAACTATAATGTTGTTGTTTTTTTTACTTTACATTTTTACACGTTTTTTTTACATTTTTACAATAGTTTCTTACATTCCACATGACATTATCCCATCTGTCTGAGTTCTAAAAATATGAGCACTTCAATACCATACTATTTTAACAGGTTTTCTACTGCATAATTTTAAGTGTTAATTTATTCCCAAGGGGCCCAATTGGCCCACAAATTGCAAAATGACGTGTTATCATTGGCTGATAAATAATATAAAAATTCCACAAACCGTAAGGAACATGCCCTAAGTTTAAAATTCAGACGAACAGCAGAATAACTGGATATAAATAGAATTGATCTGATTTACTGCGCAATGTTTGCAAGTTTTTTTCAAGTGTGGCTCTGCGTTTTAACTCTTACTATGTCCTGTACAATGTTTCTATGATTAATTGGATAATTAACAAAATCATCCTGAATAAAGGTTGCCTTAATTAACTTGACAACTATAATTATTGTACAGTTATTTAGCTATGAGTGCGTGGTTATGAGGCAATTTCCATTTCTGAGTGATCCAGTAGTGTTGGAACAATTTCCAAGTTATAGTGTAATCAGGGGACATGGTCCTGTGTTACTCAGCTCTTAATTTCATTTCAGATCAAACTAAACATGCATAGGAAGGAACTACAGATGCTGGTTTATACCAAAAGGAGACACAAAAAGCTGGAATAACAGCGGGTCAGGCAGCATCTCTGGAGAAAAGAAATAGGTGATGTTTTGGGATTCCATGAAGAAATTAAAATATGCAAAATGGAAATCAGGAAGTCTACTTGCATTTCTTGCTGAAATATGTTAAATTAATGCTGTGCTGGGTGAAGACAAGCAAGACGTGTCCTCAACTCCATCTGAATAAAAAGTGTAGTATTTTTGCAAAATTGGGAATGAGGATGGTTTCAGGGTTGGAAGGGTAAGGTTAGGATTAGTGGGGAGATTACAGCCTGCTTGAGGTACTCAATAAGACTTGTCTGCCCTAAGGTCATCAAAGCCTTAAGTGAAAGTTTAAAGAAGATGTGCTCGGCTCATTTTTTTACAGAAGTGGTGGGTGTGCCTGGAACCCGCTGCCAGGGGTGGTGGTGGAGGCCGATACTATGGTGGCATATCAGGGGCTTTTAGATAGGTACATGATGATAAAAGGAATACAGGGGTATGAATCATGTGCAGGCAGATGAGATTACTTTATTAGTTTATTTCAGCATCATTTTCGGCACGGACATCATGGGTCGAAGGGCCTGTTCCTGTTCGGTATTGATCTATGTTCTATGTTCTTCAATTAATTTACTTTAGTTTAGTTCAGAGATACAGTACGGGAACAAGTCCTTCAGCCCTCTAGGTCCGCGCCAACCAGCGATCCCTGCACATTAACACTATCTTACACCCACTAGGGACAGCAATTCTACTGCTGCGCCACAATCCTCAGGCCGGCCACTTATTCTGAGGCTTCTGTCAGATGGAGTGTCTTCCCTTTATCCAGCATGCTAAGCCCAGTAAGAATTTTATAACTGGAATTTGAGACTGTTTTGTTCTCTTCCCAGATATTTTTATTTTCAATTTAACCACTAATTATATACCCGACCTACTAACTTTGTGAGTTTCAGCACATAGTTTAAGAAAATACTGAAAAGGAAATAAATGAGCGGCACAGTGGTGCAGCGGTCGAGTTACTGTCTTACAGCACCAGAGAACCAGATTCGATCCTGACTATTGGTGCTGTCCATATAGCGTTTGGGTGTCCTTCCTGTGACCATGTGGGTTTTCTCTGGGTGCTCTGGTTTCCTTCCACATTCAAAAGACGTACAAGTTTGTAGGTTAATTGGCTTTGGTAAAATTGTAGATTCTCCCTAGTGTGTAGGATAATGCCAGTACGCAGACTCAGTGGGCCAATAAGGTCTGTTTCCATGCTGTATCACTGGTCTAAACTAAAAATATATTTTGTAATTATTTATTCTGAATGCTGCACACATGCTGTGAAAGCCTTTTTAATACCCTTGTTACATCCAGATAACTATTCCAATTCTCTCCACTTGCACCCTTTAAATAGGTGCGCTCTTCATGTGAAAGGATATCAGCAACAGTCTCAACTTGCACCATGTTTCAGTCACGCATCAGCTAACAATGAGATTCACAAAATGCTGGAGTAACTCAGCAGGTCAGGCAGCATCTCTGGAGAAATAAAGATAGGTAACGTTTCGGGTCAGGACCCTTCTTCAGACTGAAAGTAGGGGGTGGGGGTGAGGGCGGTGAACAGATAGAGGCGAGTAAAGACCAGGACCAACCAGGGGACTATAAGTAGAGGGTGGGAATGTTTTGTTTTGCAATTTTCCATTTATTTTCACAATTTTCTTGGGTTCGACCCTCTTTGAACTCTAAATCCTCTTCAACATTTAAAACCCTCCAAGATCCCTCATTTTCAGCTCGGTTCACTCCTGGTTTTGTATCTTTGATGTCTTGCCCAAAGGTACCAATGTCCTCAGCTCTGCAATCCCTGATCTCAACCTCTCTTCACTTCTTTAAAACACTCATAAAAATGAATCGTCGACTAAGCTTTTGTACGCCTGCCCTAATAGCACTTTGTTCTTAACAGTGTAATATTCTGTTTGATAATGATGTTGCCATCTGCCCTGGGACATTTTGCAAAATTAAAATTGCTGCATAATTGTATTTGCTGTTGTTGTTGACCTTTCTACGAAATGGCTCCTTCACAAGTCCCAAACAGCAAAAACAATAGCATGAAATTGAAATGCAATCAGAGGGCAGCTATATTGGAGCGCAATTGGTCTCTGTTATTACAAAATATATTTACATTCATCTATATTAACTTCATTCTGTCACCTCTCCCTGAACAAAGACTAAAGAAAATGTGCACTGGATATCTGATCCAATGTCACATCATTGGGGAATGGACAGGGACAAAATATATTTTTAGTTTAGATCAGTGATGCAGCTGGAAAATGAGTACTGGGATCATGGTGCCTGGTTATTCTTTGTTCCTTTGCACTGGCACAGGATTAGTTCACAAGTTATAAGTTCATAAGTTATAAGAGCAGAATAAGGCCAATTGTCCCATCAAGTCTACGCCGTCATTCAATCATGGATGATCTATCTTTCTCTCGCAACCACATTCTCCTGCTTTCTTCCTATATCCCCTGATATCCCCGGAGGTGCAAAGTAAAGAAGGCAAACACAATGCTAGGATTTATTTCAAGAGGGCTAGAAAACAAAACAAGGGATGTAATGCTGAGGCTCTATAAGGCACTGGTCAGGCCGCATTTGGAGTATTGTGAGCAATTTTGGGCACCGTATCTGAGGAAGGATGTGCTGGCCCTGGAGAGACTCCAGAGGAGGGTTACAAGAATGATCCCAGGAATGAGTGGGTTACGATATGATGAGCATTTGATGACACTGGGCCTATACTCGCTGGAGTTTAGAAGAATGAGATGGGACCACATTGAAACATACCGAATCGTGAAACGCTTGGATAAAGTGGATGTGGTGAGGATATTTCCACTAGTGAGAGAATCTAGGACTAGAGGTCATAGCCTCAGAATTCCTTTAGGAATGAGATGAGGAGGAATTTCTTTGGGCAGAGGGTGGTGAATCTATGGAATTCTTTGCCACAGAAGGCTGTGGAGGCCAAGCCAGTGGATAATTTTAAGGCAGAGATAGATACATTCTTGATTAGTACGGATGTCAGGGGTTATGGGGAGAAGGTAGGAGAATGGGGTTAGGAGGGAGAGACAGTTCAGCCATTATTGAATGGCGGAGTAGACTTGATGGGCCGAATGGCCTAATTCTCCTATCACATGAACATATGACATCCTTACTAATAAAGAATTTGTCTATCTCACCATAAAAATGTCCTTTGACGACCTCCACAGCCGTCTGGGGCAATGAATTCCACAGATTTACCACCATCTGACTAAAGTAATTCCTCCTCATCTCCTTCCTAAAGGCACGTTCTTTTATCCTGTGTCTATTGGTCTCTGGTCCTAGACTCTCCCACACGTGGAAATATCCTCTCCACATCCATTTTATCCAGGCCTTTCATGATTCAGTAAGTGCTCCCAACTCTGATCTGGATATCTGCAGCCAATTGCTTATTGGCTTAGGACCTTGGCCTGGCTTACAGAACCATCAGCCCTAGATGAATTAAGTTGGCACCAACTGATGCCTAGACCTCACTAAAGGAGCCATTTCCAGTGTTTCTTAAAGTTAGTGGAATTTTGCTAGTATTTCATTAACAACACAATAAATGTTGCTTTTGCAGGCCTGCCTGAATGTCCGGGAGTGTGATATCAACTATATGGCATTGTGTGGAATTGGCAGCCTCTTTGCCTGGCATGGGGACAGAGAGCAACATCATTCTAACCATATAAACCCAGCCATCACAAAGTATCTGATGGCCAATATGCCCACTTCCTTTGCAGCATATGACGCCACTCAGCATAGAGTGACATTATAAATGCTTTGACGGATGCTGCCATGGCTCAGGGTACAAAGATTGAAAGACCACATCCTTTAGCTTATGAGAGGATTGTTCAGTAGCCTAATAACTGCAATAGTCTTCATACGTGCTTTCAGGATTTTGTGTTTTCTGCCCGACAGAAAAGCGAGAAGAGAGAATGACATGGGTGTAAATAGTCCGTGATTATGTTGGCTAAGTTCCCAAGGCAGCGTGAAATATAGCTAGAATCAATGGGGAAGGGAGGTGGGAAGTCTCGGTTGTGTAATGGACTTCCAATGTCCCCAATGTTACTTCCATAACTCTCTGTAATTTCTTATGGTCTTTGGCTAACCCAGCTGTGATGCATCATGATAGGATGCTTTCCATGGTGCTTCTGTAAAATTTGGTAAGAGTTGTTGGAGTTCCTTAGTCTTCTGAGGAAGTAAAGGCATTGGTGAGCTTTCATGGCCATAGTGGTTCATCCAGGACAAATTGTTGGAGATATTTATACTAAGGAATGTGAAGCTCTCAACCATCTCCAATTTGGCACAATTGAAGCTAACTGGGATGTGGAGATCAAAGGTTATGGGGAGAAGGAAGGAGAATGGAGTAGAGAGGGAAAGATAGATCAGCCGTGTTGAATTGTGGAGTAGACTCGATAAGTTGAATGGCCTAAACCTGCTCCTATGATTTATGAACTTATGGACCACCTCATTTCCTGAAGACAATAATTAGCTCCTTCATCTTGCTGACATTGAGGGACACCATGTTAATCTATATTACTAAAACTAAGATCTTGACCTCATTTTGACTTTCTGTTTCGTGATTTCCGAAAGAACACCGATGGCCATCATTTTTGGCCACCTCGCTCAGAGTCCCCCTCCGCCAGATTTGGCTGGAGGATTTTTCCCCTCAATAAAAAATCAGATAGTTATTAATGTTTTAAAAAATGTCGCCATTCTCTCTGCTGCCCCCACTGGCGGCAAGGGTGAAGGTCAATAAAACCCAGAAGTGTTGTGCCTCACTCTGTCTCTGCGAGATGGTGGAAGATAGAGGGGGTCATGGCTCTCTGAGCTGCAAATAACACTGAACGCACGTTTACTCGAATGTGAGTCCCCTTGATGTGGTTGTAAAGTGTTTGCCAAATTGTTTGCCTTGGCTTTTCAAAAAATGTTTTCAGAAAAGGTGATGGTTGTAAAGTGTTTGCCAAATTGTCTTGGCTTTTCAAAAAATGTTTTCAGAAAATGTATTGGTTGTAAAGTGTTTGCCAAATCGTCTTGGCTTTTAAAATGGTTGCAACAGTTTTCAGATGGATAATGCGTGAATAAACATTTTATTAGATCAGGACTGTGTTTAATTGCAAAATTGGCGCTCATTCCGTGACTTCTGCTCAGTGGCAAGATGGCGCCGATGACGTAATTTCCGGTTAACGACAAGATGGCGCTGAGTGCTTCATTAACAGTTTGTGGCAAGATGGCGCTGATTGCAGAAGGGACAGAGTGAATAATTCAAGCGAGCTGACTGCTCTGTCTATGGTGAGTGTGTTTGTTGGACGTTATTTAAAGCATGTTTTTGCTTCAGCAGCAGTCTCTACAGGAGGCTTTAAATGATTGAATCATTCGGTTTACACACTGTAGGTTTACCATGTTCTGAAGTTACTTGGCATTTTAGTATTGGTTGTGTGTGTGTGTGTGTGTGTGTGTGTGTGTGTGTGCGTGTGTGCGTGCATGCGTGCGTGCGTGCGTGCGTGTGTGTGTGTGTGCGTGTGTGTGTGTGTGTGTGTGTGTGTGGTGTGTGTGTCTGTGTGTGTATGAGTCTGTGTCTGTGTGTCTGTGTGTATGAATCTGTGTGTGGGAGTCTGTGTGTGTGTGTGTGTGTGTGTGAGTCTGTGTGTGTGAGTGTGTGTGTGAGTGTGTGTGTGTGTCTGTGTGTGTGAGTCTGTGTGTGTGAGTCTGTGTGTGTGAGTGTGTGTGTGTGTGTCTGTGTGTGTGAGTGTGTGTGTGTGTGTGTGTGTGAGTGTGTGTGTGAGTCTGTGTGTGTGAGTGTGCGTGTCTGTGCGTGTGCGTGTCTGTGCGTGTGCGTGTCTGTGCGTCTGTGTGTCTGTGTGTATGTCTGTGTCTGTGTGGGGGTTGCACATAAGGTCACCGGGTGTTTTCTTTTTGCATGTAAAAACCTACTTCAAAACCATGGGCGATTTAAAAATTTTACAGCCAGATTTATCACTTCTGAAACTTATTAGACACCAAAGGAATCAAGAAAAAACACAAATAATGCCACTGTTGATAAAATGCAGTGAGCAAATGTGATAATTCCCAATAATTTCAATCTCGATATCTGCACGGCCAATGTTCGCCAAGCACTTTAGCTGTTATTGTCCCTTCAGCTCTCGCTTCTCTTTACCTTCATTTCTCTTCACTTTTGGAATTCTGAAGTAGGATAGATGTCTTTTACGGTTACCCGTACTTTAAAAAAAATCTCTAGACTTACGAGTGGTGTGTGGAAAAGTAAGTTTTCTATCATTATCCTATTCAGATGTATATTTTGGCAAATAATAAAATGTCCTGACAGCTTAACACCCACTCCCTTTCAATAGGATACTGTCAATTTGCTGAGGTTGATTATGTCCAATTAACAGCTAACAATTATGACATTCCTTGGCTTGCATCTGAGTAAAATGTAATTTAAAACCCATGTATGGTTTGCGATTTTTATTAATGTTAATTAATAGTAAGATTAAACGAGTACTTACCAGTACGAAGTTTGATCTGTATTTTATGAGGAGTTACGATGAGGGATTACGTGAAGAACCCACCCAGCGCGCAGGCGCGGCATACTTCCAAGCAGCGGTGTGGAATCACAGATAGACACAAATTGAAGTAAAGATAGTAAAGACCAATGAGACATCAGTCCGAGTTTGATCTATACAATGAGGGTGGGAGCGGAGGGCACGTAATCCCTCATCGTAACTCCTCATAAAATACAGATCAAACTTCGCACTGGTAAGTACTCGTTTAATCTTACTATTTTACTTCGGAGTCACGTGAGTGACTACGTGAAGACTTCAAAGGTCTGTGATTTCAAACCGTGTAACAGTTATATCACTCACTGCCGAAAGATCATCGAGGGAGGAAGTGGTATCTAAAGACCAACAAGTTTGTTTAGTTTTAAAAAACAAATGTTTATTAACTACAACAAAAAATAGCTCCCCTGGGCTTTTAAATTATAAATTTGCGGTTTCTAAAATTCTTTCCGCAAAGACGTCCTTTTCCATCAGCGGTTTCCTGTAGAATTTTTGGAATGTCGATTCCCTTGACCATCCCGCTGCTCTGAGGATGTGGTCTAGGGGAACCTGCATCCTATCCGCCGCTGAGGTGGACGCTGCCCTGGTTGAATGGGATTTAAAAACATCTGTGTTAATCCCTGCCATGTTAAGGACCTGTTTCAACCATCTGGATATTGTCTGGCTGGTAACCCGTCCAAAAGGCTTTTTATGGCTGACCCATAAGGCTTTTTCTCTCCCTCTAAGAGTTTGGGTAGTGTCTAAATAATGATGAAGGTGGGTCACCACACACAGCCTAGTTTCTGGAGGGTATGCCCGGAAGATCAACGGTGAGTTGGATGTACCTGGTCTGCTCTGTTTTACCAACCCCGGCATGGTGAAAGTAATGGTATCTGGGGTGGTCACCATGTGGTTCAGATTTAACTGATGCAGTGACTGAACCCTCTGAGCTGAGACAAGCGCCATGAGCATGAGGGTCTTATAAGTGGACTGTTCCAGGCTCAGGGATCCCACCGGAGGCCAACCTCGAAGGTATGTCAATACTACACTCACATCCCACATATGGGTGTATCTAGGTGTAGGGGGTTTGGTGTTGTAGATCCCTTTAAGGAGTTTGATAACCAGAGGGTGGGATCCCACACTATGCTGTCCTATGGGCATAAGGTATGCGGACAGGGCGCTCCGAGCTGTATTGATGGCACTGTAGCTCATCTTTAGGTCATGGTGCAGGTGGGCCAGGAACTCCAGCACATCCGAGATCGAAGTCGTCTTGTAGGATGTCCCTGCTTCCAGACAGTACTGTTCCCATTTCCTGATGTAGGTCAGGTACTGTTTTTTGGTGGAAACTCGCAGGGATGCCGACATGGTGGTGATTGTTCTCTCTGATAACCCCAATCCCCGGTAAGGTCTGTTCAGAATCTGGAAACCAGGAGGTTCAATTTTTGGTGGCATGGATGACTAATGCCAGTTACCGGGTGAGTCAATAATTGGGGGTGGTTGTGAAGGACCATAGGTGTCTCTACCACCATGTCGTGGAACATTGGGAACCATGGTTGGGTAGGCCAGTCGGGCACGACCAGAATGCCGGAGGCTGAGTCTGCCTGAATTTCCTGGAGTACCCGACTGATGAGGCAGAAGGGAGGGAAAGCATAGAAAAAGAAATTTCCCCAATCCAGCGTGAAGGCATCTACCGCTGCTGCCTCTGGGTCTGGTTCCCAAGCCACATACATGGGTAGTTGGTGATTTAGTCTAGACGCAAACAAATCTATATCTGGCGTACCATATTGCTTGACAATTCTGGCAAATAGTTTTGGGTCCAACATCCATTCGATGTTGTCATTGAATTTTCGTGACCTGGTGTCCGCCACTAAATTTAGCTTGCCTGGTAAATAGGCAGCTGATAGCCAAATATGTCTCTCGACACACCATTGCCAGATTATAGTAGTTAATTTGTCGCATGATACTGATTTTATGCCACCCATGTGCTGGATATAAGATACCGCCGTAGTGTTGTCAATCATAATCCTAACATGCACATGCCGCATATCAGATGTATATGCTTTTAGCCCATAAAAGGCGGCGAGCATTTCCAAGAAGTTAATGCCCAGTGATTGTAGTAGCGATGCCTCTGAGTTAGTCCATCTGCCACCTGTGCTGTCTATGGAGTTAGTAGCTCCCCAGCCTAAAGCACTGGCATCCATTGTAATGGTTATGTTAGGATTGGTGACGGCGATAGGACTGTGACTGTGCCAAATATTATCGACCCACCACTGAAGTTCTGATTTGGCTTCAGTGGGTAACTCCATTTTGCGGTCATAATGCCCTCTATTAAGACGTAGTGCATGAGTCCTTGCCCTTTGCAAATTTTGATAATGCAAGGGCCCATGTTGGGCAGCCGGGAATGCTGCTACTATAGAGCCAATAACTCTGGCTACGTGCCGTATCCTTGGTTGCGGTGTAGCAATTAAATTGTTACAAGCTTCGATGAGTGAAGCTTTTTTGTCTCTGGGCAGAGTGACAGTCATATGGATAGTGTCAATAGTGAAGCCTAGGTAATCCATGTTAGTAGTAGGCTCCAGTATTGATTTATCTGGGTGTAGGATGAATCCCAAAGTTTCAAGGAGTTGTTTAGTGGCTAAAACTCCTGCGACAGCTAGTTCCCTTGTTCTCCCTAATATGAGAACATCGTCCAGATAGGCCACGACTAAATGTTTTTGTTCTCTCAATTTTTTCATGGCCACTTTGAGAATTTTTGTAAATAATCTGGGAGCTGTCGTTAAACCATTGGGCAAGGCTCTGTGCTGCCACAGCTGGCCCATCCAGATAAATTTCAGATATTTGTAATAATCCTTATGAATGGGTACTAAATAGTAAGCATCCTTGATATCTATGCTTGCCATGTAGTATCCCTTGGAGATCAGTTGTCTGGCAGTGACAAATGTCTCCATTTTGAAATGTTGATACTCAACAGACTGATTAAGTGACGTCAAATCAATAATAATGCGACACCCACCATCTTTCTTGGATTTAAGAAAAATATTTGATACAAATTCGTGCGGCTCGTGTGTGGTCATTTCTATGATGCCTTTAGCCACGAGCCTATCTAGTTCAGCTTGTCCTTCTACCTTCTCAAATGCTGAGGGAAGGAATACCCTTTGGGGCATGTGCTGAACTGGAGGTTCTAAGCCTGGTTTGACTTCAATTTTGTATCCACTGATACTGTTGAGTATAAACTTATTGTTAGTTAAGGAGCACCAAACATGCTTGAAGAACCTCAAACGTCCTCCTGTTAATACAGCACCCGTTGTCTGTGTATGTTGGCAGGAACCAGACCCACCTACCTCCATGTTTATTTGTGGGGCCGTTTTCGGTAGGTTTGGCCCAAGGTTGTCCGTGTTGGTGCTGCGGTGGGGCGGCGCATCTTCCCACGGCTCCGCCCTGGGTCCCGCTCTAAAAAAGAGCTCTGGGGGTAGTGGGAGGCGGTCACCAGGCTTTCACCAGCTCGGTACCTGCTGGTGGATGCCGAGGCGTGCTGCCAACTGGGTGTCTTCACCCTGCTCGGTCCTGGCCCTGCCCTCATGAGGCCTACTGGTTTGGCCGCCTCTTCCAACTCCTTCAGTTTTTTGGCCAAATCTGCACCAAATAGCAGCGCCTCTCGTTTGGGCGCTGGAGCTTTGCAGAGGCCTGCATATTTCGGATTGAGGGCAGGCCTAATGTTGTCCCGCCGTAGGCTATTGAGCTCATAAGTGGTGCTGCACATCAATGCGAGTGCATCCTGCTGGGGTATGGTTAGCTCTTCGTTCCCGACGGACCGAGCAAAGGTGGTGATGGCTGCTGAGTGGAGATTCAGGACCCGCTGCATCTTTACTTCCTGAGCCCTGATCTGCTGCCCCAGCTGGTTCCATATCTGCCCGTTGACCGTTTTGACCCGCAGCGCCTTGCAATTTTCTGGCGCTGTGTACGTATCAAGGGCCTGCTGGACGACCTTGTCCTGCAGCGGCTTGTTGGACAGCCTGTTAATGCTGGCCGCCATTCTGGGTGGTAATACCATCCCAGTCGTTGGGGGCGCTGCGTACCGGCCCACTACACCCAGTAGCTCTTCTTCTAGCACGCCCGGCATACTGATGTTATCCTCCGCCTGCCCTTGGGATAGGCCAGCCCAGTCCTGGCCTCCCTTACTGCCCTCGAACATAGAGGGTACAGAAGGGTGTGGTGAGGAGGAGGCCAAAGCCCGTCCTCCTGGGAGATGCCTAGCCTGCATCTCCTCATCGATCATATGCTCTAGGAGCTGCCTCATGCAGCTGATGCGAGCGTCTCCCCGTTTCGGTGGTGGAGAGCGTTCCCGTTCCTCCGACGAATCGGAGGACACCGGCCGGTCGGTTTTGTGAGTAGCCTTCCTCCCTGTGCGGGGCGTCGATATCTGCAGCACAGGGGGCGGCTCGGTGTCGGGTGAGCGGGAGCGTTGAAATGGCTCCTCCGCTACGAGTGGCTGCCGCCCAGCTATGGACCCCTCCTCGGGTGGAGTTGGGCAGGCAGTCCTTCTGGCTGGTCGCTTTCGAGAGGCCATAATTCTCCCTTGAGCGACTCTGTAACACAAAAAAGGCACTTACCTGAGGTCTTGTCTTTATGCTGCAGCTGGAGAGCCTGGCTCCAGCTGCTGCCGCTGTTGCACTGCTGACGTAATGCCGCGCCTGCGCGCTGGGTGGGTTCTTCACGTAGTCACTCACGTGACTCCGAAGTAAAATGATAAATTTTGCTTCAGACCCGACTGCCGTGCAACCTCCCAATATGTGTATGGTCTGTGTGTGTGTGTGTGTCTGTGTGGCTGTGTGTGTGTGTGTGTGTGTGTGTGTGTGTCTGTGTGTGTGTGTGTGTGTGTGTGTGTGTGTGTGTGTGTGTGTGTGTGTGTGTGTGTGTGTGTGTGTGTGTGTGTGTGTGTGTGTGTGTGTGTGTGTGTGTGTGTGTGTGTGTGTGTGTGTGTGTGTGTGTGTGTGTGTGTGTGTGTGTGTGTGTGAGTTTGTGTGTGTGTGTGTGTGTGTGTGTGTGTGAGTGTGTCTGTGTGTCTGTGTGTGTGTGTGAGGTGGAAGGTGCGTGTCTGATCAACAAATAACAAATATAGTTTTTTGTAGTTCGGAGCTTATTCGTTAAGTTTAATAGCCTGATGGCTGTCAGGAAGAAGCTGTTCCTCAATGTGAATGTTACAGTTTTCAGTTTACAAAATTCGGACGTGACTCCAGAAGTCGGGCATAAGTCAGTCAATCCACAAGCCGTGATTCAGTCTGTCAGTCCAGAGGCCATGAGTAGGTCGTTCACAGCCCCCTCCCCACTGACATTCCCCACCTCAAGACGCTGCCCTCTGCCTGGCTATAGGATGCTCCCCCGCCTGAAGCCGTCCCCCTCTGTTGGCTGCAGGACGTTTGGTACCCCCCCACCCCACCCCAACAGCCTCCGTCTCAAAACAAAATTCACAAATTCTTCAGCGAGTCCAGAGGATTGAGAATTACAACAAAACAATGGCATTTTTTAATTTGCTACAACCAAGAAATGGAAGGATGCACCTTGATTATGGCAATCCAGAATTGCTGCAGGAATTGCAATATGATAGAACTGAACAACAGCAATTTGTTGAGGAGAATGGGCCTCTGCTGAATGCTGAGCAGAGAGCAGTATATGCACTCAATTTAACAGGTGAAGACATTCCCCTTCAGCCGACCCAATTCCCCATTCAATCAAGTTTTGCTATGACGATCCATAAAGCACAAGAACAAACAATGCAGAAGGTGTTGATCTACCTCGACAAACCGGTATTTCAGCATGGAAAACTATATGTGTCTCTTAGCCGAGGAAAGATGAAGGGAAATGTCAAAGTTTTCCTGAAGGATGAAACATCGACCAAGAGTGTTGTCATTAAAAGCGTGCTTCGTTGAATGATGACTTCTGAGATAAATTCTCACATTTTCTTTGTTATAATTTGACCGCCAATCTCTCTATATTTAAATTGTCTTTTTTTTTTTATCACCAGGAAAAAAACACAAAGACGCAGTGAGCAGCAACAAGAGACACAACAAGAAATAACTTAATAATTCTCATATAAACCATATAACCCTATAACAATTACAGCACGGAAACAGGCCAACTCGGCCCTACAAGTCCATGCCGAACAAATTTTTTTCCCCTTAGTCCCACCTGCCTGCACTCGTACCATAACCCTCCATTCCCTTCTCATCCATATGCCTATCCAATTTATTTTTAAATTATACCAATGAACCTGCCTCCACCACTTCCACTGGGAGCTCATTCCACACCGCCACCACTCTCTGCGTAAAGAAGTTCCCCCTCATATTACCCCTAAACTTCTGTCCCTTAATTCTGAAGTCATGTCCTCTTGTTTGAATCTTCCCTATTCTCAAAGGGAAAAGCTTGTCCACATCAACTCTGTCTATCCCTCTCATCATTTTAAAGACCTCTATCAGGTCCCCCCTTAACCTTCTGCGCTCCAAAGAATAAAGCCCTAACTTGTTCAACCTTTCTCTGTAACTTAGTTGCTGAAACCCAGGCAACATTCTAGTAAATCTCCTCTGTACTCTCTCTATTTTGTTGACATCCTTCCTATAATTTGGCGACCAAAATTGTACACCATACTCCAGATTTGGCCTCACCAATGCCTTGTACAATTTTAACATTACATCCCAGCTTCTATACTCAATGCTCTGATTTATAAAGGCTAGCATACCAAAAGCTTTCTTTACCCCCCTATCTATATGAGATTCCACCTTCAAGGAACTATGCACGGTTATACCCAGATCCCTCTGTTCAACTGTATTCTTCAATTCCCTACCATTTACCATGTACGTCCTATTTTGATTTGTCCTGCCAAGGTGTAGCACCTCACATTTATCAGCATTAAACTCCATCTGCCATCTTTCAGCCCATTTTTTCCAAATGGCCTAAATCACTCTGTAGACTTTGGAAATCCTCTTCATTATCCACAACACCCCCTATCTTGGTATCATCTGCATACTTACTAATCCAATTTACCACACCTTCATCCAGATCATTGATGTACATGACAAACAACAAAGGACCCAACACAGATCCCTGAGGCACCCCACTAGTCACCTGCCTCCAACCCGATAAACAGCCATCCACCATTACCCTCTGGCTTCTCCCATTCAGCCACTGTTGAATCCATCTTGCTATTCCTGCATTTATACCCAACAGTTGAACCTTCTTAACCAACCTTCCATGATGAACCTTGTCAAAGGCCTTACTAAAGTCCATATAGACAACATCCACTGCTTTACCCTCGTCAATTTCCCTAGTAACCTCTTCAAAAAATTCAAGAAGATTAGTCAAACATGACCTTCCAGGCACAAATCCATGTTGACTGTTCCTAATCAGACCCTGTTTATCTAGATGCTTATATATATTGTCTCTAAGTATCTTTTCCATTAATTTTCCCACCACTGAAGTCAAACTAACAGGTCTATAATTGCTAGGTTTACTTTTAGAACCCTTTTTAAACAATGGAACAACATGCGCAGTACGCCAATCCTCGGGGACTATTCCCGTTTCTAATGACATTTGAAATATTTCTGTCATAGCCCCGGCTATTTCTACACTAACTTCCCTCAATGTCCTAGGGAATATCCTGTCAGGACCTGGAGACTTATCCACTTTTATATTTTTCAAAAGTGTCAGTATTGAACCTCATAGTATCCATAGCTACTCTACTAGTTTCCCTTACCTCACATAATTCAATATCCTTCTCCTTGGTGAATACCGAAGAAAAAAAATTGTTCAATATCTCCCCCATCTCTTTTGGCTCTGCAGATAGCTGTCCACTCTGTCTCTCCAATGGACCAATTTTATCCCTCCTTATCCTTTTGCTATTAATATAGCTGTAGAAACCCTTTGGATTGACTTTCACCTTACTTGCCAAAGCAACCTCATATCTTCTTTTAGCTTTTCTAATTTCTTTCTTAAGATTCTTTTTACATTCCTTATACTCCTCAAGCACCTCATTTACTTCATGCTGCCTATAATTATTGTAGATCTCCCTCTTTTTCCGAACAAGATGTCCAATTTCCCTTGAAAACCAGGGCTCTTTCAAATTTTTACTGTTTCCTTTCAACCGAACAGGAACATAAAGATTCTGTACTCTTAAAATTTCCCCTTTAAATGTCCTCCATTTCTCTTCTACATCTTTCCCATAAAACAAAATGTCCCAGTTCACTCCTTTTAAATCATCTCGCATCGCATCAAAGTTAGCCTTTCTCCAATCAAAAATCTCAACCCTAGGTCCAGTTCTGACCCTCTCCATAGTTATATTGAAACTAATGGTATTGTGATCACTGGACCCGAAGTGCTCCCCAACGCATACCTCCGCCACCTGTCCAGTCTCATTTCCTAACAGGAGGTCCAGCACTGCCCCTCCTCTAGTAGGTACCTCTATGTATTGCTGCAAAAAACTATCCTGCACACATTTTACAAACTCCAACCCATCCAGCCCATTTACAGAATGTGTTTCCCAGTCTATGTGTGGAAAGTTGAAATCTCCCACAATCACTACCTTGTGCTTACTACTAATCTCTGCTATCTCCTTACATATTTGCTCTTCCAGTTCTCGTTCCCCGTTTGGCGGTCTATAATACACCCCTATAAGTGTTGCTACACCTTTCCCACTTCTCAATTCCACCCAAATAGCCTCCCTAGATGAGCCCTCCAATCTATCCTGCCAAAGCACTGCTGTAATATCTTCCCTGACTAGCAATGCAACACCTCCACCTCTTGCCCCTCCAATTCTATCACACCTGAAGCAACGAAATCCTGGAATATTTAGTTTCCAATCACAGCCCTCCTGCAACCACGTTTCACTGATCGCCACAACATCATACTTCCAGGTGTCTATCCAGACTCTAAGCTCATCCACCTTTCTTACAATGCTCCTAGCATTAAAATATGCACATTTAAGAAAACCCCCGTCCCTTATTCTCTGTTTATTTCCTTTTTTTCCTTTCTCCTCTTGCATCCGAGTGCTTCCCATTTCTGCTTCCTGCCTCCCATTCGGGCTACTACCTTTCGCTATTTGAGTCCCTCGCCCCAACCATTCTAGTTTAAGGTCTCCCCAGCTGCCTTTGCAAATTTCCCCGCTAGGATATTGGTCCCCTTCGGGTTCAAGTGCAACCCATCCTTTCTGTACAGGTCCCACCTTCCCCAAAAGAATTCCCAATGATCCAGGAACTTGAATCCCTGCCCTCTGCACCAGTCTTTCAGCCACGCATTTATCCTCCACCTCGCTCCATTCCTACTCTCACTGTCGCGTGGCACAGGCAGTAATCCTGAGATTGTTACCTTTTTGGTCCTTTTTCTTAACTCTCCTCCCAACTCCCTAAATCCTCCCTTCAGGACCTCTTCCCTTTTTTTTCCTATGTCATTGGTACCTATATGTACCACGACCTCAGGCTCCTCTCCCTCTGATTTAAGGATATCTTGGATGCGTTGAGACACGTCCGAGACCTTGGCACCAGGGAGGCAGACCACCATCCTGGTCTCCCGACTGCGTCCACAGAATCGCCTATCCGACCCCCTAACAATAGAGTCCCAATTACTATTGCCCTCTTTTTTTCCCTAGCTTTTGGAGCAACAGGGCCGGTCTCTGTGCTGGAGGCCCGTCCGCTGTCACTACCCCCGGGTAGGCTGTCACCCCCATCCGTACTCAAACAGGAGTACTTATTTGCGAGGTGTACCGACATTGGAGTACTCACTCGTTCCTGCCTCTGCCCCTTGCCTTTCCTTAACGTGACCCACATGTCTCTCTCCCGTGGTTTTGGAGTGACCACCTCTCTATAACTCCCCTCTATGACCTCCTCACTCTCCCTGATCAGAGCGAGGTCATCGAGCTGCTGCTCCAGGATCCTAATACGGTCCCTTAGGAGCCCCATCTCGCTGCACCTGGTGCAGATGTGGATGTCTGGAGGGCCATCCGACACCATGACCTCCCACATCTGACATCCAGAACAGTATACTGCTCTGACTGTCATTCTCCCGCCTTACCCTGGATCTGATACCAGTATAATACAAAAACACTGCACCTTTACTAAAACACTGCACCTTTAACCCACTGTACCTTAACTAAAGCACTGCCCCTTTAACCAGAAAGCACAAATGCTAACCTGATGTTGCACCCAATCAGCTGCTTCCTCTAGTCTGCTTCCACCAATCAGCAGCTTCCACCAGAACCCTCACTATGGAGTGTGGAATGTTACGGATTTTGGTAAAAAAGCCCTGACCCTCCTCCACTCGCTCCAACGGTCCTGGGCCTCTGTGAAAACAAGCCCCGCGCCCGATTTATATACTCACCGCCCTGACCCTCCTCCACTGCTCCAACGGTCCTGGGCCTCTGTGAAAACAAGCCCCGCGCCCGATTTATATACTCACCGCCCTGACCCTCCTCCACTGCACCAACGGTCCTGGGCCTCTGTGAAAACAAGCCCCGCGCCCGATTTATATACTCACCGCCCTGACCCTCCTCGACTGCTCACCAACGGTCCTGGGCCTCTCTCATCTTTAACATTTAAATTGTTCTTATATTTTAAGAGTCTTTCACATTTTAAACTTTAATAAATCCTCTTTCCACTTTCCATGCCTGCGTGTTCTTCATCATAATGGGAACCTAATGGGTAGGAATGGGTGTTCTGTGGGAGAGCCACTAAGAGTGCATGGGGGGAGGTTGTGGGTAGATGGACTGAATGAGTGGAATGGCAAGGAGCAGAGTTGGGGGGGGGGGGGGGGGTGAAGGGAGGGAGAGGAGACTGAGTGAACTGCAAGCGTACCAGTGTGAGTGACTGCACTGCCAGCCCACCAGCCGTGAGTAAGTGAACTGCCAGCCCATCAGCGGTAAGTGACTGAACTGCCAGCCCACCAGCCATGCGCGACTGCACTGCCAGCCCACCAGCCACGAGTAAGTGAACTGCCAGCCCACCAGCCATAATTGACTGAACTGCCAGCCCAATAATCCATTCAGTCCACCCTCTCCCCCTTCTCTCTCACAGAGTCTGTCATGTTTTGGGCAGATTTTCTGGCAGTTTCTCAGCTGCCAGCCTGCCAGGTTGAGTGACTGTACTGCCAGGCCTCAGTGACAGAGCTGTCTGGCCTCAGTGACTGAGCTGCCAGCCCAATAACCCCCCCCCCCCCATCCCCCACTGGCCAACAATATTGGAATTGGAGAGGTGGAATATTGCGTTGGGTGACCAGCCCTCCCATGTGATGCTGGGACCCAACGGGTCCCACTTAGTTTAGTATGCCCTATATCTCCTTCATGTGCTTTGTCTCGTCATTATTTGAGATTCAGCCCATCACTGTGGTACCACCTACAAATTTACAAATGGTGTTAAAGAAGCATTTGGCTGCACAATCATGAATGATAGGGTGTATAGTAAGAGGCTGGAAATTAATCCTTATGGGGCACCAGTATTGAAACTATCCTGGAGGAAGTTGAGGATCCAGTTGCAGTGGGGGATCATGTATTCTATCCTCTGTATCCCGGGGCAAGCGGTTTGGAGATAAGTTTGATTGGGATTATAGTGTTGACGGCAGAGCTATTGTCAATAAATAGGGGGCTGACGTTAGTGTTCTTGTTATTCAGATGTTCCAGGGATGGGTGTAGGGCCAGGGAGATGGCATCTGCCGTAGACCTTTTATTGTGGTAGAGGAACTGCAGTGGATGAAGGCTGTGTGGGAGGATGGAGTTAATTAATGTGCTCCATGCCCAGCCTCTCATAAGCACTGCACGATAGTGAATGTCAAAGGTCACTAGACATTAATCATTAAGGCACGCAACCTTACTTTTCTTTATCACTGTGGAGTTGGTAAAATAGATGGCGAGCTAAGAATGGAGTAGGAAGAGATTAAAGATGTCGGTGAATGCTCCTGCCAGCTGGTTCACTTAGGTCCTGAGAAAGTGGCCACAGACTCCATCCGCACCAATTTCTTCTCAGAAAGGCCTCTTTCGGGGAGGGGTAGGATTGGAATGACTGATTGCTCAATTGCAGAGGTCCAATTTGCAGCACTGGAGCCGAATCTATGTTGTGCAGATGTTTATATCATTGGCTGCCAGCTCTGCATGAACTATGATAAATGTGCTGGTCAGGCACTGCGTGTGGTGCTAACAATACGGTGCAATACCATTGAGCAAAGGGAACAAAACTGGCACTTGTAGCTGAGACAAACACACTACCGTGAAGCCCATTTTTGCACCTCAAGAAAGGTAACAATATCATATCACCAGATACAAATGAAGATTTGTATGATAGAATGATAGATTTGAAAGAATGATATTTCAACTATATCTATTTTTGCTCTCATGTTTTCGTATATTAATGTTTTTGACCTTGTTGGAAACTTATCCTCATCTCACAAAAATCTTCTGCTGAGATTTTGCCAATACATTACATTTTTGTTGTAGCTCTTTGATGTAGCTAATGGCATTTTCAGACAAGTCTTCTACTTAGCAGTGGAGCAACTCGCAATGTTGATCTTTACAAGAGATGAGACAGTTTCATTTATCATCATGTAAACTCAATCATGGTGATGTATGTGCTGAGGTATCTCTGTAACTGGAAACCATCCTTAGTATGCCTCGGATTTTCTATTTTAATTAGCTGAGACAGAAACATATTTTGTAGATTTTCTGTTGGGACAGCTGTAATGACTATAAATACACTGATGCCAAGCAGCATCTAATCCGAATTGGCTGATTATGATGAATGCCATGCTCAGAGCCTAGCGTGAACAATTCTGAGAGTAATGCCCAATATAGTTAACATATGCGAGAGCACATGCAGTTATTTTTGTAAATGTACACAGAAGGTACTTTAGATGCTCAGCAGGTAAGTCTTTACCCCAAAGGTTGATTAACCTTTTGTTTTGATCCTTATCTTGTCAGAAGTAGCTGGTTTGGAAATTTAACCCTTTTCTAGTTTTTAGAGGCTGGTTTATCTGAAGGGATAGAGTGGGCTTGCCTTAGCTATAAATGTCAGTTTGGTTCCATTTGGATTTTAAAATGTGTTTAGAGGTACAGCGTAGAAAAAGGTCCTTAGGCCCACTGAGTCCATGCGATCTCCACACATTAACACTCTCCTACACACACTCACGACAATTTATAATTTTACCAAACCAAACCTGTACGCCTTTGGAGGGTGGGAGGAAACCGGAGCTCCCGGAGAAAATCCGCGCAGGTCACGGAGAGAATGTAAAACTCCGTACAGACAAGCACCCAAAGTCTTGATCGAATCCAGGTCTCCTGGGCAATAAGGCAGAAACTCTACTGATAAGCCACATGCCGCCCTGGAGCACACTGTAGCAGTACAATTCACCATGCTTCACCAGTTGGTCAGCAGAGCAGTGCAATTGTCTGTGTAACGGGCAAGAATTATATTGTAATTCCTTTTATTCTAACACGCAGAATAAGCATTGTGAGATAATGTTTAATTGCTGTGTTTGTTTCATGTTGTGTCTAGAACAGACTTGTTTATCAGGTTTATCAGGTTTGATAAATATATAGTACTAGACTAAGTGGTACCCGTTGGGTCCCATGTTCACACGTGAGGGCTGGTCCCCCGACGCTATATTCCACCTCTCCACCAATTCCAATATTGGTGGCTAGTGGGGGGGCTTTCTGGAGTACTGATATGGGTTATTGGGGTGGCAGCTCAGTCCCTCAAGCCTGATCTGCTGGCAGCTCACTCACGGCTGGTGGGCTGGCAGTTGAGTCATGACTATTCATTGAAATTCCATTTCAAGCAGGGTGCAAGGCCACCAAATTCAAATGCAGTTTCTTACCACTATGAGCAGGGTGCAAGGCCACCGAAGGGTTTTGGCCCAAAACGTTGCCTATTTCCTTCGCTCCATAGTTGCTGCTGCACCTGCTGAGTTTCTCCAGCTTTTTTGTGTACCATCGAATTTAAGTGCAGTTTCCAACCACTTCAAGCAGGGTGCAAGGCCACCAAATTCAAGTGCAGTTTCATACCACTTCAAGCAGGATGCAAGGCTGCCAAATCCAAGTGCAGTTTCATTCCACTTCAAGCAGGGTGCAAGGCCACCAAATTCAAATGCAGCTTCATACCATTTTTCACATAGCAGAAATTAGGGGAGTAAACCACCATAAAACCGCCACAAAATCATGGCTGACATCCAACTCAGTACCCACCTGCCATTCTCTCCATACCAGTAGACATTCAGTGTGTTCAGAAACCACCATAAAACCACACAAAACACCAAACCCACAGTTCAGTAGACATTCAGTGTGTTCAGTTGATTCACAGCTCAGACAGAGTCATGACCTCGCCCTCCCTCATCATGCAGAGACTGAGCCACAACCACACTTCCAGGTTTTATAACCCACCCCCCTCCCACCGGAAAAGGTGTGACTTTCAGGGTGTGATTGACAGGAGAGAGATCCTCAACATTTTTTTTAAACATTAATAACACTTTTATTTTTCATTGATGGGAAGAATTCTCTGCACCTGCTCAGCGGAGGGGGGACTGAGTAAGATGGCCAAAAATCACAGCCGCAAGTGGTAGCGTTTTATCTAAAATCAATATAGAGTGCAAACAGGAAGTAAGTGCATTTGCAGAGTTGCCTTTTAACTTCAAGCCAAAGCACCCAAGCCGCCATTTGTAGTAAGTAGTGCCTTTCAACTTCATGCCACCATTTGCAGTAAGAAGTGCCTTTCAACTTCAAGCAAACCACCCGTCACCATTTGCAGTAAGTAGTGCCTTTCAACTTCAAGCCAAAGCACCCAAGCCATCATTTGCAGTAAGTAGTGCAACTTCAAGCTAAAGCACCCACGCCACACTTGCAGTAAGAAGTGCTTTTCAACTTCAAGCCAAAACACCCAAGCCACCATTTGCAGTAAGTAGTGCCTTTCAACTTCAAGCCAAAGCACCCATGCCACCATTTGCAGTAAGTAGTGCCTTTCAACTTGATGCCACCATTTGCAGTAAGTAGTGCCTTTGAACTTAAAGCCAAAGCACCCAAGCTCCCAAGCCACCATTTTCAGTAAATAGTGCAATTCAACTTCAAGCCAAAGCACCCAAGCCACCATTTGCAGTAAGTAGTGCCTTTCAACTTTAATCCAAAGCTCCCAAGCCACCATTTGCAGTAATTAGTGCCTTTCAACTTCAAGTAAAAAGCACCCAAACAACCATTTGCAGGCAGTGCCTTTTTACTTCAAACAAACCATATTTTCATTATCAAACCACACTAAGGGTACTCACAGTTGTGTAGAAATTTGTTCAGTGTCAATCAGAGCTCAGAGACGTGACCCTTGGTTTCATTCATCTTGCAGAGACTGAGTGAGGCACACCACATCCTGGTTTTATAGTCCCTCCCCCTCCCTCCAGCAGGTGCCGCAGAGAGAATGGTGATATTTTTTAAACTTCAGACAAAGCTCCCAAGCCACCATTTGCAGTAAGTAGTGCCTGTCAACTTTAAATTAAAGCTCCCAAGCCACCATTTTCAGTAAATAGTGCAATTCAACTTCAAGCCATTCAACCCAAGCCACCATGTGCAGTAAGTAGTGCCTTTCAACTTCAAGCCAAAGCACCCAAGCCACCATGTGCAGTAAGTAGTGCCTTTCAACTTAATGCCACCATTTGCAGTAAATAGTGCCTTTCAACTTCAAGCCAAAGCACCCAAGCCACCATGTGCAGTAAGTAGTGCCTTTCAACTTCAGCCACCATTTGCAGTAAGTAGTGTGCCTTTCAACCTCAAGCCAAAGCACCCAATCCACCATTTGCAGTAAGTAGTGCCTTTCAACTTCAGACCATTCGGCCCATTCAATATGATCATGGCTGATCATCTAAAATCAGTACCCCGTTCCTGCTTTTTCCCCATATCCCTTGATTCCTTTAGCCCTAAGAGTGAAATCTAACTCTCTCTTGAAAACATCCAGTGAATTGGCCTCCACTGCCTTCTGTGGCAGAAAATTCCACAGATTCACAACTCTCTGGGAGAATTTTTTTCTCCTCATCTCAGTCCTAAATGGCCTACCCTTTATTCTTAAACTGTGGTTTTTCCTGCATCCATCCTGTCCCATCCCTTAATAAGTTTATATGTTTCTTTAAAATACCCTCTCATCCTTCTAAATTCCAGTGAATACAAGCCCAGTCGACCCATTATTTCATAATATGTCAGTCCCGCCATCCTGGGAATTAACCTGGTGAACCTACGCTGGACTCCCTCAATAGAAATGATGTCCTTCCTCAAATTAGGAGACCAAAATTGCACACAATACTCCAAGTGCGGTCTCACCAGGGCCCTGTATAACTGCATAGGACCCTCAAATCCTCTCACAATGAAGGCCAACATGCCATTGGCTTTCTTGTACCTGCAGGATTTACCTGCACCAGAGAAAACCCACAATGTCACAGGGAGAACGTACAAAACGTCGTACAGACAGCACCCATAGTCAGTATCGAAGCTGGGTCTCTGGCATTGTAAGGCTGTAGCTCTACCGCTGCGCCACTGTGTCACTGTCAGTCTGACATGGTTTAGGTTGCATAGTGGGTGCTGCTGTATTATCTTTATGTAATGAGACCATTAATCCAAGGTCCTTGAGTAATGATCTGGAGAATTAAGTTCAAATCCTGACACAGTAGCTGGATAATTTAAATGCAGCTAATGAAATGTGTTTTAAATTAAAAAAAGTTGTCAACAGTAATGATGACAATAAAGCTGCTTCTAGTTAAAAATCTATCTGGTTTGCCAATGTCCTATGGTGCTGGATCTCTTGCGCTACATGAAGTTAGAGGCCACTTGTTACGAATTATTAAACAAGAGGAGATTGCTAACAAGGTCACTGGCAGGAGTGAAATTTAATGAACCATCCCTTGTAAAAGCACGAACAAATCCCAGCAATTAGTTTTGTGTACTGTTTTATCCTCACTGAACAAAAATCTCTGTCAATCGCATCTAAGCTATGTCCCAAATACTTCCCAGACATTCAACTAATGAAAAAAGCCATGACTTGCTCAATAGCACACTCTACGCTCTCTTGCAGAACAACATTTCACACCGATACAAATTCCAATGACTCAGTCACTGAGCAGAACATTGGGTGACATGGTGGCGCAGCGGTAGAGTTGCTGCCTTACATTGCTTACAGCACCAGAGATCCAGGATCGATCCCAGCTATGTGTGCTTGACTGTACAGAGTTTGTACGTTCTCCCCATGACCTGTGTATGTTTTCTCCGAGAACTTTAGTTTCCTCCCACACTCCAAAGACGTACATGTTTATTTATATCATTTATATCAACGGGTCGATGGTTGAAACGGTCAAGAGCTTCAAATTCCTAGGCGTGCACATCTCTAAAGATCTTTCCTGGTCCGAGAACACTAATGCAATTATCAAGAAAGCTCATCAGTGCCTCTACTTCCTGAGAAGATTACGGAGAGTTTGTTAAAGACTCTCTCTAACTTCTACAGGTACACAGTAGAGAGCATGCTGACCGGTTGCATCGTGGCTTGTTTCGGCAATTTGAGCGCCCTGGAGAGGAAAAGACTACAAAAAGTAGTAAACACTGCCCAGTACATCATCGGCTCTGACCTTCCTTCCATCGAGGGGATTTATCGCAGTCATTGCCTCAAAAAGGCAGGCAGTATCATCAAAGACCCACACCATCCTGGCCACACACTCATCTCCCTGCTACCTTCAGGTAGAAGGTACAGGAGCCTGAAGACTGCAACAACCAGGTTCAGGAATAGTTACTTTCCCACAGCCATCAGGCTATTAAACCTGGCTCGGCCAAAACTCTGATTATTAATAACCACTTTCTGTTGCTTGCACTTTATCAGTTTATTTATTCATGTGTGTATATATTTATATTATGGTATATGGACATACTTATCTGTTTTGTAGTAAATGCCTGCTATGTTCTGTGTGCTTAAGCAAAGGAAGAATTTCTTTGTCCTATACAGGGACACATGACAATAAACTCACTTGAACTTGAACTTGGTTTATAGGTTAATTAGGCTGGTTTAAATGTAGGAATTGTCCCGAGTGTAGGATGGTTTTAATGTGTGGGGATCGCTGGTTGGTGCGGACTCGGTGGGCCGAAGGGCCTGTTTTAGCACTGCATCTCTAAACTAAACTAAACTAAACTAAATCATGAGGAGAAAACTTTTATAAGTCCTGGAACAGCAAGTCTGATCTTGAGAGCCGATGTAGTGGAAACGGAGAAAATGAGAGGAATCAGTGGTTGCCTTTCAAGAGACAGGATGAGAACAGTGCAGTCAAGGTAGCTGTGGGAGTCTGGCTGTTCATAGTAAATGCCAATGGACAGTTTGCCTCCTGAGATGGACTAGAAAAGGGAGAGAAGTGTCGGAAATGGTCTGTGTCCAAAATAATCACATCAACTCCTCTTCTTCTTCAGGAGAATAAGTAAGTTTGGCATGTCTACTTTTATTCCTATCAACATCTGTAGATACACCGTGGAAAGCATCGTTTCGGGATGCATCATAGTTCAGTTTGGCAACAGCTCTGCCCAAGACCGCAAACAATTGCAGAGAGTTGCGCATGTAGTCCCGTCCATCACACAGACCTAACTCCCCACTATCGATACAATCTATGCTTCACAGCACTTCAGGAAAGCAGCCAATATAACTATTTCTCCAGTTCTATTTGGTGTCGATAGACACAAAAAGCTGGAGTAACTCAGCGAGACAGTTAGCATCTCTGGAGAGAAGGAATTGGAGACATTTCGGATCGAGACCCTTCTTCAGTGGTTAGCGATAAGGGAAACGAGAGATATGGACGGTGATGTGGAGAAATAAAGAACAATGGATTAAATAATTTGTTGTGGATACTGGTTCTCTTAAAATAATGCTTCTTTCTGAGGTGCACTTTAGACTTTAGAGGGAAAGGCCCTTCGGCCCACCACGACCGTACTGACCAGCAAACACATCATATGCTAACACTATCCTATATCCTCGATATAATTTACAAATTTTTACTGAATTAATTAACCTACAAATCTTTTCGTCTTTGGAGTGTGGGAGGAAAGTGGAGTCCCCGGAGAAAACCCATGTGGTCGCAGGTAGAACATACAAACTCCATATTGGCATCACACATAGTCAGGATCGAAGCTGGGTCTCGGGCACTGTGAGGCAGCAACTCTACCACTGCCACATTCTGCCGCCTTCAAATAAATCTGTACTGATGTGCATTGTGCATATCAGAGAAATTGTTTCTGAATATTCTAGTTAATGTGGTGTCCTGTGGATGATCTTTCTCCCCCTTCTCCTCCATTTCGGAGCACATTGCAGTTCTCTACTTGTCTTCTGGCCATCTTTCCTCTTTTGTTCCCCTAGTGAACGGTGTTACCACTGCATCTATGCCTTGGAGTATTTGAAATATCTGTTCAAGATGGTCATCAAATGTTATCCTCTGTTATACCAGTTAATGCAGACTGATATCATCCTGATATCGTTCTCATATCATCCAAATGTCCTAATATCGTCAGAGGCCTTAAAAAAAGACCAACCTATACCTCACGCTACACAGCACTTTGTAAATCAATTTACTCCTGACCTTCATGCTCCTGCAAATGGCATAGCCATGCTTTTGTCCTGCTGCCCAACACTCAATGCTGATTGAGGTCACAATTCCTCCAATGCACACAGGCTTATTCTCATAATGTGCAAGCTCACTGCATGAGCCCCTGTCCCTCCCCATTTGGTTGATGCCATGAGGCAAGCTAAAACCATGGCTCACACAGACGTTTGGATAAAATACACCAATGCCCATTGCAACAGGGTCTATGGAGTTTAATTTCAAACTCAGCCAACCATGTTTGGCCGAAGCTTAAGGTTTGCTCAGTGGTGAACCTATTCCAAGAGCAATAATTTTACTGGAATCTGACAAAGCTCAAAACTAATCAGCATCTCAGCAGATGATGGCAGGAATGCAGCCAGGCAGGTTAAATTTATTAACCTTAATGACAAATGAATAATGTTCCTTTTCTGTGCACCACAATGGCTTCCAGTCTGTCGAACCTTTATTAATTTATACAAAATTTGTCCCTGTCCCACAGATTGTAGGTGTCTTGAGACAGCAGATACGCAGTGGCCTCAGTGTAAACCCTTCCTTCCACCATGGAGATCAGACAATTCTGAATCCATTTCACAAAAACAATGCTACAGATGGTTACTTTGCGACATACAAGCCTCAATTTATAATTTACACCCGTGTCAAAGAAAGCATTCATGCGTCGGTACAAAAGGAAGTTTATCAATTTAGCAATTAATTTCCACCAATTAATGAATGCAGAGGCCCGTGAAGGTGGATAAGAGCTTCACTAACCCTGCTGAAGACACTCAAGATTGATATTCTCATAAAGGGCAATAAATCTGATCTGCGAAATTAATGGCTCTGCTTTTAATTGAACTATTCCCAAATTGCTAACACTTATGCTGGGAGATTTCCCTGCAAGACCCAAGGCGCTGCATCTCCCCATCTGATGACATTGTGCATGATTTTGATATCGTTCGTCTATCCTTTCTTGTCCTCCATCTATCTGCAACCCTTCATGCATTTGTAAACACCACCCTTCTCCAATTCCTTTCACTGCTACCCAACTGAACGAGATTACATTTGCCCAGTTTAATTCTACCATTCCAGTCACAGAGAAGTATGAGCAATTGCTCCTGTTCCTGCAACAGCATATCTTCTTCTCAAGGAACTATCCTGTGCCTTTCCAATTCTCATCGTCAAGTGACCCTCTGGCAACATCATCCAAAAACTGTGCATCGTTTTCTGAATGGACCACAAAGAACTGCAGATACTGGAAACTTGAGTGAAACATAAAGTGCTGGAGTAACTCACCGGCTCAGGCAGCATCCCTGGAGAACAGCGATAGACAATGTTTTGGATTGGAACCCTTCTTCAAACAGGTCCCTAAACTTCCCACATTTACTTTGAACCCAGCTTTACCTTACCTACATCTCTCTGACACGACTACAGTTGATAAATCCTCTGACTGCTTGTGGTAAATGTGTGGAAATTTCCTCCTTGGCCTTCATAACGAGAGGATTTGAGTATTGGAGCAAAGAGGTCCTTCTACAGTTGTACAGGGCCCTGGTGAGACCACACCTGGAGTATTGTGTGCAGTTTTGGTCTCCTAATGCGAGGAAGGGCATTCTTGCTATTGAGGGAGTGCAGCGTAGGTTCACAAGGTTAATTCCTGGGATGACGGGACTGTCATATGATGAAAGAATGGAACGATTGGGCTTGCATTAACTGGAATTTAGGATGAGAATGGATCTTATAGAAACATTATTAATGGATTGGACACGCTAGGTACAGGAAATATGTTCTAGGTGTTGGGGGAGTCCAGAACCCGGTGCCACAGTTTAAGAATAAAGGGTAGGCCATTTAGAACTGAGATGAGGAAAAACTTTTTCACCTAGAGAGTTGAGAATTTGTGGAATTCTCTGCCTCAGAAGGCGGTGGAGGCCGATTCACTGGATGCATTCAAAAGGGAGTTAGATAGAGCTCTGAGGGCTAATGGAATCAAAGGGTATGGGGAGAAGGCAGGAACGAGGTACTGATTGTGGATGACCAGTCATGATCACATGGAATGGCTCGAAGGGCCAAATGGCCTACACCTGCAACTATTTTCTATGCATCTATGTAACTAAATAATATGGAGATAAAAGTCTTTATCCAGTATAACCCCCTTGCTTCAGTCTCTGACTGCATGGAAGCTCTGAAAGATCAAATCTTTAATATCTTGTTATAAGATTTGACTCCCAGTTGAGTTATATAGCACCTTAACAAGAAGGAATGCTTCCTCTTTTGTAACACCGCATGACTCTTTCCAAATCTGATGCTGAAACCGTGCTGCTTTTGCATTTGCTGCATCAGATTAGACTTGTTCTAACTCACTGTTGCCCAACTTCACTTGTTCCACTAGCCATAAAATGGAGGGGCTACAAAATACTTGCTACTCATTTCCCCCTTTAAACGAGGAACAGGTCATTCCATTTTTTTCTGGCCTACACTTCCATTCCCCCCACTACCCCACCCACCGAGTTAAGCAAAGTTTTTATACCTCTCATCTTTATTTTCAGATCTCTTTTCATTCTCATTCCCTTTCGTTCTCTGTTATCTTCACCAGCCCAGTCGCCCATGAGGATATCTGTGATCCCCCAATTCCTGTCCTGAGCACCTCTGAAACATGTCACTATGTGCCCAATCACCTTCTTCCAGCATGCAGGAGTCATATGTGCCCGTCTTTGGTGTAAACCAGTATCGGCAGTTCTTTGTTTCCACATTTTTGCTTACTCCAAAATCTTGCAAAATCTTCTCAAGGTATGCCTACTTTGAAGAGGTTGAAGGGTGGCATGGTGGCTCAGTGGTAGAGTTGCTGCCTTATAGTGCTTGCAGCGCCTGAGACCCGGGTTCGATCCTGACTACGGGTGCTCTCTGTATGGAGTTTGTACGTTCTTCCCATGACCTACGTGGATTTTCTCTGAGATCTTTGGTTTTCTCCCACATGCCAAAGACATACAGGTTTGTAGGTTAATTGGCTTGTGTTTGTATACTTGGTATAAGTGTAAATTGTTCCTAGTGTGTGTGTAGGCTTGCGTTAATGTGCGGGGATCACTGGTCGGTGCAGAATCAGTGGGCAGAAGGGCCTGTTTCTGCTCTGTATCTCTAAAAAAAACTAAACTAAGTACTCTTCCTCTCTCCGACTGGAGTTCTACAGGACCTTCTCTCACTGGTCTTCACCCCTCATCCCCTTCTGCTCCATACTTTCAGGTAGGAGGAAGGGTCTCGCCCCGAAACGTCACCTGTCCTTTTTCTCCAGAGATGTTGCCCGACCCACTGAGTTACTCCAGCGCTGCATCTATCTTTTGTATAAACCAGCATCTGCAGTTCTTTGTGTCTACATTCTGCTCAATATGGTGGTTGGCATGAGGTAAGCAAAAATCTGTGTATGCACATCATGCAGACGATTAGGTGATGTGCCTTCACTGCCAAAGCTCCACCTTTTGGAATTCTCTGCCTAAGCCAAACCTGCTTCCTATCCTCCTTTAAAAATTCCCACTTTGATCAAGCTTTTAGTTCTTTGCCCTTTATATCCCTTTATCTGCCTCAATATCGTTTATATATTGTTAATGCTCCTGTAAAACAATTAGGACACACGCACTAGACTAAAGATGCCGATTACTGGAATGGTCATTCCGTCAAACTTTTAATTAATTTACATTGGAAAAATAATCCAATTACTGTTAATACACTATAACCTAGTATATTTATATAATAATCAATAGTTACACCTAAATGGAAGCATATTTATTGCTAATATCAAAGATCTCAAAATGAAAAATGACCTTAAAATACAGTTAAAAAGTCATAGAATCATAGACTAGCAGTGGCTGGCTTATGTGGGGGGCAGGGGTTGGGTGAAACTTCTTTTCAATCTCTTACCTCAATGGAGATGCAATTTCGTTCCATATCGTATCTCCGTCTGCACTGCGGCCTAACATCGTGGAGTTGGCGGCCTTTCCTGGAGACCGACCCGGCGCTCCAAGCCGCGGGAGTTTGTGGGACTTTAACATCGCGGAGCTAGCGATCCCTTTGCTGGGGATCGAAGCTCCAACCGCGGGGCCTGTGGACTTTAACATTGTGAATCCCACAGTCTCTGGTAAGAAGAGGCCGACTCGGGAGCTCCATGCCACGGAGAGAGTTTCAACCACCCCAACGTGGGAGTTTCGATCACCCCGATGGGGGCTTTGATCGTCGGCTGCGGGGGCTTTGATCGCCCCAACTGCGGATGGTTTGACTGTCCCGACCGCGGGAGAACAAAGATGAAGAAGATTGAACTTTATTGCCTTCCATCACAGTGAGGAATGTGGAATCCACTGCGATGGATGTTTATGTGAACTTTTATACAATTGTGTGGCTTGTTGCTTTTCACTTAGTATGGCTGTATGGTAACTCAAATTTCATTCTACCTTAATTGGTACATTTGAAAATAAACTGACCTTGAAAACCTTGAACCTTGAGTATGAATCATAGAGTTGTCCGTTACAAACCAGGCCTTCAGGTCACCACATCCATATTGACTTTTCTGCCCACCTATGCTCATCCCATTTGTCCTCATTGAGTCTGCATGGAGGGATATGGATCATTTGCAGGCAGATCAAAGTTGGTGTGGCAAGGAACTGCAGATGCTGCTTGACACCAAAGATAGACGCTAAAAGCTGGGGCAACAGCGGATCGGACAGCATCTCTGGGGAAAAGGAATAGGTGCTGTTTTGGGTTGTGACCCTTCAGCAGACTGTGGGTCAGGGGGGAGGAAACTAGAGGTATTGGAAGGTACAAAACAAACAGAGCCTGTATCAATCTCAGGAAATGTGGAGCCCACAATGTTCAGTTTCTTTGGCTGGGGAGAGGTGGTAATGAAGGGATACAAACGGTGACATTAGCAAGAGAACTAGGGTGGGGGAGGGATTGAGAGAGAGGAAATGCAAGGGTTACTTGAAGTTAGAGAAATCAACGTACATGCCGCTGGGTTGTAGGCTGCCCAAGTGAAATAGGGTTTAGAAATAGGAAAGGTTGGTCTTGGCATCATGTTTGCCACAGACATTGTGTGCCAAAGGGCCTGTTCCTGTGCTCCACTGGTCTATGATTACAACTGTACACACAATACTCCAAGTGGAGCTGAACCAGTGTGTGGTAAAGTTTCAATATATTGTCCCAACTTTTATATGCCATGCCGGGAAAAAAAATTAAATCAGAAACACAATGTCAACATATTTGACAACAGTTTTTGTTGCTGCGATAGGCCTTAGGGATCATCTAAGACTGCAAGATTATAAGATATAAAGCAGAATCAGGTAATTCGGCTTATTGAGTCTACTCCGCCATTTGATTGTGGCTGATCTATTTTTCCCTCTCAACCCCATTCTCCTGCCTTCTCCCCATAATCTTTGGGGCCCTTATTAATCATCTAGGTTCAGTAGATTGGGTGGGATTATATATTTGCATCTATTTAATGAACCAAAAGTTTAAGGAAAGATGTTGCCAAGTTAGAAAGGGTACAGAGAAGATTTACAAGGATGTTGCAGGGCTGGAGGGTGTGAGCTATAGGGAGAGGTTGAGTAGGCTAGGACTTATTCCTTGGAGTGTAGGAGGATCAGAGGTGATCTTATAGAGGTGTATAAAATCATGAGCGGAATGGATTGGGTTAATATACAGATTCTCTTGCCCAGAGTAGGTGAATCGATGACCAGAGGACATAGGTTTAAGGTGGAGGGGAAAAGATTTAATAGGAATCTGAGGGGTACCTTTTTCATACAAAGGGTGGTGGGTGTATGGAACAAGCTGCCAGAGGATGTAGTTGAGGCTGCGACTTTCCCAGCGTTTAAGAAACATGTACATGTACATGTAAGGTACATGGGTAGGATGGGTACATAGATAGGACAGGTACATAGATAGGACAGGTACATAGATAGGACAGGTACATGGATAGGACAGGTACATGGATAGGACCTATTGGACCTACTGGTTTGGTGGGATACGGACCAAACACAGTCAGGTGGGACGTGAGCTGGGACATTGTTGGCCGGTGTAGACAGGTTGGGCCAAAGGGCCTGTTTACACACTGTATCACTCTTTGACTCTATGACTATGATGCCCATGGTTGAATTGCAGTTCAGCCTACATGAAGTTTCACTTTGCAGAGTATGCAGGTTATGCTTTAGATCGTTGTACAATGAGTGAAAGATCTGACCCATTACATCTGTGTTCACATGCTGTGTGACAGACACCACTGCAGCACATTCTGTGATCAATCACCAGTGCTTATAGCTGCGGGAAAAAACATTGAATGCTAGAAATATCACAGGAGATATTAAAACATGAATAAAATTGCGATTTTATTTTTGTTCATTTCACATACATTATCCAGAATGTTCTCCAGAGGTTTTCTACGGTCTGCCTCAATCCATCAAACATTTGTGAGGCAGTACAATGATTTTCAGGATTTGTCCCAAACTACTGTCTATTAACCAGCTGTTTTCGAGCTGATTGGCATATACAGGGAAATCATTTCCAGTTGCAGCCAGAGCATCTCTCAGGTTGCCAGTGCAAGTCTCTACTTCTGCACTTTTTCCATAAAATTGTTATGATCTATTGTATAATTGAAAATACACATCCTTCAGAGGTGCACTTAAGCTGGAGTTCATTAACCTTGGTGTGGTACTTTGGTATTGTCATTGCAGTGAGGGCAGCCCCAGGCTGGGGCAGCATGTTTGCATTACATACATATTATGCTGGGTAAAATAAAAAAATCAGTTTATTATATCGTTCATAAAATTCATAACAAACATAAAAGAGTTTAGTGAGATTTCAGAATTAATTTTCTAACGTTACTAATAAGCCTAGTAATGAATATAAACAATAGTGCAAGTATTGGGTTCAGAACTCTCTTGAGTAACTTCAACTTTGTCATAGTAACTTAAACTGAAGTATGGCAGAAACATATATGTATGTAAATACATTTATCTAGAGGTGTATATGACCATGAAGGGAATAGAAAGGATAAATACACAGCGTCTTTTACCCAGATTTGGGAAATCAAGAAGCAGAGGACTTAGGTTTAAGGTGAGAGGAGAAAGATGTAATAGGAAGCTGAAGGGCAATTTATTCACGCAAAAGGTGGTGGGTATATGAAATGTGATGCCAGTAGCAGGTAACATTTAAAATACATTTGGACTGGTACATGGATAGGAAAGGCTTAGAAGGATATGGGCCAAACACAGGTGGGTGGTTCTAGTGGAGACAGGCATCTTGGTCGGCGTGGGCAAGTTGAGCCAATGGACGTTTTCATGTTGTATGACTCGATTACTCCATAATTGGAAAGCCTATTGCACATCTGGAGAAATCACAGTGGTTAAATAAGAGGAGCTCCAACAGAAGTCTGAGATGTAATGGCCTGGTATTTGAACTGAATGGCCAAGTAAAAATCTTGACAAAGAAAACACCAACAATGATCTACCAATCCACTTTCCTCAAACTTGATGTCAATACAAATGGATCCCTGATATGGAGCCACAATTATGTCATCAAACTGACTAAGCAACCAAAGGTATTAAGGAATTTTCACAGACGGCATACAAGTAGAAGAGAGTTTTGTTACTACTTTAAATATGCTATCAAGCGGTAACCACACTATCATAAACTCCCTTAAAGCTATAGGCCACAATATATTGAATTGAATTGAATTGAATTGAATTTCCTTTATTGTCATTCAGACCTTACCGTCTGAACGAAATTTCGTGCCTACAGTCATACATACAATGATACAATAATAACAACAATAAACACAAATTAACTTCCACCACAGTGAGTCCTCCAAACACCTCCTCACTGTGGTGGAGGCAAAAATCTTAGGGTTGCAGTCTCTCCCTCTGCTCCCTCTGCGCTGAGGCGATTCCCCACCGGGCGATGGTACAAACAGTCCCGCAGCTCACCGAACCCCGCGAACGGGCCGGTTCAAACACTGCGGCCCGGGGTGGTCGAAGCCGCCGCACCTCCAGTCCAGCACACGCAGCCGCCGGCCCGCGGCTGAACCCAGGACTCTGGACACCGCCGCCAGAACGTCGTCCCAGCCACCGGAGCACCGTCCCAGCCCCCGGACCGGATCGCCCTCACGTGAGTACCGTTCCACCCTCGGGCTGGGCCACTCCGACGGGAGTGCCGTTCCTCCCTCGGGCTGGGCCACTCCGACGGGAGTGCCGTTCCTCCCTCGGGCTGGGCCACTCCAGCGGGAGTGCCGTTCCTCCCTCGGGCTGGGCCACTCCAGCGGGAGTGCCGTTCCTCCCTCGGGCTGGGCCACTCCAGCGGGAGTGCCGTTCCTCCCTCGGGGCTGGGCCACTCCAGCGGGAGTGCCGTTCCTCCCTCGGGCTGGGCCACTCCAGCGGGAGTGCCGTTCCTCCCTCGGGCTGGGCCACTCCGACGGGAGTGCCGTTGGGCTGGGCCACTCCAGCCCCTCACCATGCCGCTCTCACGGGAGCACCGTTCCATCCCGGGCTGGGCCAGGAGCGAGCCCAGGACGAGTCCTGTCAGCTGCCTCCAGAGTCCCGAGGTCGCCGGCTCCGCTAGGCCTCAGTGTAGACGGAGGCAAAGAAGGGGGATACGACAGAAAGGTCATATTCCCCCGAAGGGAGTGACAGCAGCCCCCGTTTCACCCCCCCACCCCACATAAACACAGCCTAAAAACCAAAAACATAACTAGACAAAAACGAAAAAAAAAATACAAAAAAGTAAAAACCAACGGACTGCAGGCGAGCCGCTGCTGCCAGGGCAGCGCCGCCACTTCCGCCATATACAGCATCAAATACATATTTGAAGGTGAGAATAATGTAGCATACATGTAAATATGAAAATTATATGTCTATATATATATTTCATATTTACACACACACACAACACACACACACACACACACACACACACACACACACACACGCGCGCGCGCGCACGCGCGCACGCACATATATATATAATGTATACAATATATACAGTATATATATATTTATATATATAAACCTTAGAAATATTTTTTAATCTATTGAGATTCACTTTTTATATATCTATTTGAGGAAATTATAAGTTACACACTTGACATTGGTTTATTAGAACATTGCTAACAATTAATTATAGATTAATATGCCTTTAAAATCTCACTATACCATGCCACAAAACATTACATTTTGAGGGTGTCTTACATTGAAAATAGTTTGTGAAGACTTAATATCCTCAAGTATCCTCCATTGATTACGTTGGAGATAGTTAAAAAAACACCTTGGTCTCCAGGGCAACATAACAGAAGCACTCATAGTAGCCTCTGCGATTTTGTCATTAAACATGTGCTTAGAAATTCTGATGTTAGTGCCAATGATAATAGACAATATACAATAGACAATATACAATAGACAATAGACAATAAACAATAGACAATAAACAATAGGTGCAGGAGTAGGCCATTTGGCCCTTTGAGCCAGCACCGCCATTCAATGTGATCATGGCTGATCATCCCCAATCAGTACCCCGTTTCTGCCTTCTCCCCATATCCCCTGACTCTGCTATTTATAAGAGCCCTATCTAGCTCTCTCTTGAAAGTATCCAGAGAACCCGCCTCCACCGTCCTCTGAGGCAGAGAATTCCACAGACTCACAACTCTCCGTGAGAAAAAATGTTTGCTCGTCTCCATTTTAAATGGCTTACTCCTTATTCTTAAACTGTGGCCCCTGGTTCTGAACTCCCCCAACATCGGGAACATGTTTCCTGTCTCTAGCATATCCAAACACTTAACAATCTTATATGTTTCAATGAGATTGCCTCTCATCCTTCTAAACTCCAGAGTGTACAAGCCCAGCTGCTCCATTCTCTCAGCATATTACATTCCCGCCATCCCAGGAATTAACCTTGTAAACCTACGCTGCACTCCCTCAATAGCAAGAATGTCCTTCCTCAAATTAGGGGACCAAAACTGCACACAATACTCCGGGTGTGGTCTCTCTAAGGCTCTGTACAACTGCAAAGGTCCTCTTTGCTCTTACATTCGATTCCTCTTGTTATAAAGTCCAACATTCCATTAGCTTTCTTCACTGCCTGCTGTACCTGCATGCTTACTTTCATAGACTGATGTACAAGGACCCCCAGATCCCGTTGTAATTCCCCTTTTCCCAAATTGACGCAATTTAGATAGTAATCTGCCTTCTTGTTTTTGCTACCTCACATTTATCCGCATTCAACTTCATCTGCCATGCATCTGCCCACTCCCCCAACCTGTCCAAGTCACCCTGCACTCTCATAGCATCCTCCTCACAGTTCACACTGCCACCCAGCTTTGTGTCATCTGCAAATTTACTAATGTTACTTTGAATCCCTTCATCAAAATCATTGATGCATATTGTAAATAGTTGTGGTCCCAGATCCGAGCCTTGCGGTACACCACTAGTCACTGCCTGCCATTCTGAAAGGGACCCGTTAATCCCTACTCTTTGTTTCCTGTCTGCCAACCACTTCTCTATCCATGTCAGCATTCTACCCCCAATACCATGTGCCCTAATGTTGCCCACTAATCTCCTATGTGGGGCCTTATCAAATGCTTTTTGAAAGTCCAGGTACATCCACTGGCACTCCCTTGTCCATTTTCCTAGTTACATCTTCAAAAAATTCCAGAAACATAGAAACATAGAAATTAGGTGCAGGAGTAGGCCATTCGGCCCTTCGAGCCTGCACCGCCATTCAATATGATCATGGCTGATCATCCAACTCAGTACCCTGTACCTGCCTTCTCTCCATACCCCCTGATCCCTTTAGCCATAAGGGCCACATCTAACTCCCTCTTAAATATAGCCAATGAACTGGCCTCAACTACCTTCTGTGGCAGAGTATTCCAGAGATTCACCACTCTCTGTGTGAATTAGTCAAGCATGATTTCCCCTTCCAAAATTCATGCTGACTCGGACCGATCCTGTTACTGCTATCCAAATGTTCAGCTATCTCATCTTTTATAATTGACTCCAGCATCTTCCCCACCACCGATGTCAGGCTAACTGGTCTATAATTCCCTGTTTTCTCTCTCCCACCTTTCTTAAAAAGTGGGATAATATTAGCTACCCTCCAATGCACAGGAACTGATCCTGAGTCTATAGAACATTGAACTAAGTTACAGAGATAGGTTGAATAAGTTAGGTCTTTATTCTCTGGAGCGCAGAAGGTTAAGTGGGGACCTGATAGAGGTCTTTAAAATGATGAGAGGGATAGACAGAGTTGATGTGGACAAGCTTTTCCCTTTGAGAATAGGGAAGATTCAAACAAGAGGACATGACTTCAGAATTAAGGGACAGAAGTTTAGGGGTAATATGAGGGGGAACTTCTTTACTCAGAGAGTGGTAGCGGTGTGGAATGAGCTTCCAGTGGAAGTGGTGGAGGCAGGTTCATTGGTATCATTTAAAAATAAATTGGATAGGCATATGGATGAGAAGGGAATGGAGGGTTATGGTATGAGTGCAGGCAGGTGGGACTAAGGGGGAAAAAAATTTGTTCGTCACGGACTTGTAGGGCCGAGATGGCCTGTTTCCGTGCTGTAATTGTTATATGGTTACATGGTTAACATTGGAAAATTATCACCAATGCATCCACGATTTCTAGGGCTACTTCCTTAAGTACCCTGGAATGCAGTCCATCAGGCCCTGGGGATTTAATATCCTTCAGCCCCATCAGTCTATCCAACACCATTTCCTGCCTAATGTGGATTTCCTTCAGTTCCTCCGTCACCCCAGATCCTCTGGCCACTACTATATTAGGAAGATTGTCTGTGTCCTCCTTAGTGAAGACAGATCCAAAGTACCTTTTCAACTCATCTGCTATTTCCTTGTTCCCCATAATAAATTCACCTTTTTCGGTCTTCAAGGTTCCAACTTTGGTCTTAACTAATTTTTTCCTCTTCACATACCTAAAGAAGCTTTTAATATTTTTATAAGCTTTTATATTCTTGGCTAGCTTAAGTTTGTACCTCATCTTTTCTCTCCATAATGTCTTTTTGGTTATCTTCTGTTGTTCTTTAAACATTACCCAATCCTCTTGCTTCCCGCTCATCTTTGCTACGTTGTACTTCTTCGCTTTAAGTTTTATACTGTCCCTGACGTCCCTTGTCAGCCATGGTCGTCCCTTTCTCCCCTTGGAATTTTTCTTCCTCCTAGGAATGAACTGATCCTACACCTTCTGTATTATTCCTAGAAACACCTGCCATTTTTTTCCACTGTCATCTCTGCTAGTGTATCTTTCCAGTCAACTTTGGCCAGCTCCTCCCTCATGGCCCCATGGTCCCCTTTATTCAACTGCAACACTGACACCTCCGATCTACCCTTCTCCCTCTCCAATTGTAGATTAAACCTGACCATGTTATGGTCACTGCCTCCTAATGGCTCATTATCCTCGAGGTCCTTTATCAAATCCGGTTCATTACATAATACTAAATCCAGAATTACCTTCTCCCTGGTAGGCTCCAATACAAGCTGTTCTAAGAATCCATCACAAAGGCACTCTACAAAGTCCCTTTCTTGGGGTCCAGTACCAACCTGATTTTCCCAGTCTAACTGCATGTTGAAATCTCCCATAACAACCACAGCATTGCTTTTGCTACATGCCAATTTTAACTCCTGATTCAACTTGCACCCTATGTCCAGGCTACTGTTTGGGGGCCTGTAGATTAGTCCCATTAGGGTCTTTTTACCCTTACAATTCCTTAGTTCTATCCATACTGACTCCACATCTCCTGTTTCAATGTCACCCTTTGCAAGGGACTGAATTTCATTCCTCACCAACAGGGCAACCCCACCCCCTCTGCCCACCTGCCTGTCTTTTTGATAGGAGGTATACCCTTGAATATTCAGTTCCCAGCCCTGGCCCTCTTGCAGCCATGTCTCAGTAATTCCCCCATTGTTCTATTGCTCCATTGTTATTACGATCATAATCTTTTGCCATTGAGTCTGTGTTCTGCATCTCATATTACTAATATTAATGTAGGTACTGCATGAATATGGGTGCATTCTTCCACTTGGAAAGCAAACAAAATATTAATGTGTTAACAGGGGTAACTTATTGCAATGACTTTTAAATTATTTACTGTTCCTGGATTTTTATACAGCATGTTCTTTTCAGAAAAATATTCATTGGCTAATTGTATAGGCCATAATGAATTTTCTATATGGCAGAGAACTCAGTGGTTACAGGCATTAGCAACTAAAGACTACCCAGCTACTGACCTTTAAAAGCACATTACATAAAAACACAATTAGCACCTCTTCTGAAGAAGGTGAACTTCAAATTTTTCAGAATAAAATTTAAATAAAAGTTAAAGAGGTTATTTGTTGTGTATATGTCATTGTCAAGTTATCATTATCACTGCCATATCATTTCTGACAAATTCACATAAATAGCTTGACAATATAATAATGTGAAGTATCAACCCTATGAGGCTGGGAAATATTCACTTTAAGAATGTGCGATATAGAAGTATAAAGAGGCACTCAGCTTGATTCACCATGCAATAAGATCTCAGCTGATCTTTCACTCCGATACAATTTTCCTACATTATCCAAGTTCCCTTGTTCAGTAAATATCCACGTCAGTTGATCTTTATCTTGATGACTCTCTACTACTCTCTTGCATATTTTAATTTGTCACTAGCCTCTGAGAGGAGCCAAAACGTGTTTGGTTATCCTGTCTTTAGTGCAGGATGTTAGCTTGATACTGAAGATCCTTTGAGGAATGGACTGGTGATTCGTGCTTAACTTAGTTTTTAGTTTTAGAGATAGAGTGTGGAAACAGGCCCTTCGGCCAACCGAGTCTGCGCCAACAACGACCCCCGCACAATAACACTATCCTACATACACTAGGGACAATTTACCTTTATACCAAACCAATTACCTTATAAACCTGTACGTCTTTGGAGTGTGGGAGGAAACTGAAGATCTTAGAGAAAGCCCACGCAGGTCACGGGGAGAACTTTCAAACTTCGTACAGAGAAGCACCAGTAGTCAGGATTGAACCCGGGTCTCTGGCACTGTAAGTAGAAACTCTACCGCTGCGTCACCATGGCGCCCAAATTTGTGTAAAGCTACACAGTACTTTTATTGGCACCCCTTGGCTTAACATTTTCTCTTGTCAATTCCAAATAATTGGAAGTAGACAGAGAGAAGTTACAGTTAATGTCATATTGACATTTGCAGTTCATCTGCTGTTGCAGGATATTAAATATATTTGGAGAAATTTCAAGATACATTGTCAAATATTCACTAAGCTTTATTCTGGAGATTCCCTGAGGACTACATCTGTGTCACTGGGACCTTTGTAACACTAGTTCTGAACGATGATTGTGACTTTAAGACAATCAACACTTTAAGGATTATGTCATGTGACCTATTGTTCAATGGCTTGCAACAAGGTTTACAGAAAATCCCTGAGACATTCTGTGAGGTGTCATTGAATTTGAGTTTGGGATCCTCATGTCTTACATACAGCTATCTGCGGATTCTTCAATGAAGTTAAGGGCAGAGTCATACAGCATGGAAACAGGCTCTTCGGCCCAACTTGGCCATGCTGACCAAAGAGGCCCATTTACACTAGTCCCACCAGCCTGCATAGTTATCATCGATCTCCACATGTTGGATTTCATTCTGAGCTCAGCCTGTCTGCTGTTAGACACACATCCATGCCTGGCTTAACTCACCAGTACCAGTAGTTCTAAAGCTCCCCTTCTCTGCCTTCCTCCTCCAACAGTCTGCAAACACGAGTTCATCCAACACTCTGCTGCCTGTGTCTTCCCTCACAACACATCTCATCCACACATCATCCTGCTGCTTGTTGACCTACTTAAACTTCCAGTTTAGAAAACACTCCAACAATAGACACAAAATGGGGGGCCCCGGTGGGGGTCCCTCTATGCAGGGATTCTCCCCCTCTACATTGGGGACCTGGGGTGGAGGGTTTTGCATCGAGGTGTTCCCTGCAACCTGTTTCTCTCGCGGTTCACAGACTCGCCAGCCGCCTGCCACTTTTGCAGGCTGCAAGTGTCTGTGTACCACGTGTACATGGAGTGCATGAGGCTGCAGCCACTGTTTGAATACCTAAAGGGGCTTCTCCTTGCCTTCTGGCTGCATTTTACACCCACCATCATCATCTTTGGACACCCTGTGTGTAGGGGAGAGGGTAGGGCTGAAGATGTCCTGGTTGGGTTGCTCCTGGGCCTGGCCAAGCTGGCCATCCGCGAGTCACGGCGCCAGACGGTGGAGGGCTCTACCCGAGCCGGCTACCTGCCCCTAATCCGAGGATACGTCCGTGCCCGGGTGCGGTTAGAAAGGGAATACGCCCTGTCCACGGGAACCCAGAGGTAGTCCCGGGACCGCTGGGCTCCGCAGGGTGTTGAATGTATCCTCAATAACGATTGTATCATGCTTGTATAGTAGTTTATTATGGATATATGTTTGTATTGTATTTATGGTGGTGGGTTCTGGCGTTTTATTGTAGTGTAAATATTATTTTTTAATAACTGAATACATTTTTTGATTAAAATTTTAAAAAAACCCAATAGACACAAAATGCTGGAGTAACTGAACGGGGTCAGGCTGCATCTCTGAAGAGAATGGATAGGTGATGTCTTAGGTCAGGACCCTTCTCCGGACTGAAGAATGGTCTTCTCAAGAACAGTCCCGACCCAAAACATCACATATCCATTTTCTCTTGAGATCAGTTCAGTTTAGTTTATTGTCACTCTTACTGAGGTACAGTGCTGCCTGACCCGCAGAGTTACTTCAGCATTGTGTGCCTAACTTTGCCATAAACCAGCATCTGCAGTTCATTTATATTACAAACAAATGCTCCAATTTAATATAATCCTTGTTTCTAATTATCTCTATCCTCTAAACTAAACTAAACTAACCTAACCAGTAACCTGTCAAGAGTTTTGATCCTCTAATTCTGGCTCTATGATAAAGCTTGGCATCAAGGCCATTAACTCTGGAATTGTCTTCTGAAACAACAGTCAACCTCAATTTCCTTTGTTAAAATGTCCCTTCAAATTGATCCTTTTCATGAAGATCTGGATTAATTGAACCTTATATTATTTTGTTAAATATGTCTCATATGTGTTTTGTTGCCTATGCCTCATCTTTCTCTGGGTCATCCCTTGGTCTTGACAATCACATCTCTCTTCTGAAGCTGACCACATCAACCCAAAGCCTGTCTTCTGAGTTGCTGAGGTAACAGAGGCATCATCAGGAGTCTGCAGATTGCCAGCCTGCAGTATATCATTCCCCACACTCGACTCATGCCAAGTAGTTGCTGTCAGCCAATTCCAGGCAGTTCTCTCCCTGCTGATAGATTCCTGTAACATCCTCAACCAGTGTTTCTCTCACAGCTCTGGGACAAGTGCTGTCTTACCCTGGTAGCTTATCTATTCATTCTGATCTATTTTTCTCACTTTTTGTTTGTACTTATTCAGGTTTAGTCACTCATCCCCCCCAAAAAACCCTCAAGTTACAGACTGGTGGAAGGAATTAAAGATGTTTTGCCATTAAACTTGTACTGAACACAGAAGTGTTGAGAATTGTAATGTGACAGTTGAAAAGGAAGTTATGCTGTGTGAGCCAACAGACAGGAGAGCTGATTGAATATTACATCCACACTGTGAGCAGAATCAAGTGAGAATTTTGCTTTGTATTGCATCCTGGTTATCTGATCAAATACAAAAGCTTGCTTTAAATGTGCCAAATGGGCAGGGGATAATCCAGGTAACACAGATACATTGTATTCATTTGAAAGGGAAAATATATACAGACCTTGACCCATTTATTTATGATTACCGAGGAAAGGATTTTGTAGAAGGCTTATTCCTACTATCAGCAATGGCAGAATAGGTTTGGGTGCCTTTCAACAAAATCTAATTCAATCAGTTAATAAGAGAGCAGCAAAAGCAAGCCTCCAATTTGCTTTAATGCTTCACAAAATCTTATCTGTTCCAATGGAGCTTTACGGAAATAAGTTTATATTTTGGATTAAACTATTATTGAGAAACAGTAATTTTGCATGACACAAATGCCAATTATTAATTAATATATCAAGTCGTATGTAAGGGGAGTCAACATTATGTGCTATATTCTTGGTCCTTCTGACATGCCCAGGTTTCATGGTGTGAAAAACAAATAGAAAATAAAGAGTTCTTGTTAGCTGTTTGCTACTTTGCATTAATGATATGCAGTAGGCAAAATTAAATATGATATCCATAAACATAAAATGCTGAAAACGTATTGACTCCTAAAGCACTATGTTTTCACTGTTTTGTTTTGCAAAATAATGTTCAGTACATTATAACAGTACTCAACAGATTATTTAACTAATTGACCAAGATATTTAACTGCTAACCAAGAACATTCAGTCTAGTGTCTTAAGGTAAGTTGATCACTTACACTCAATCAAATTACATTTATTAAAGGTAAGTTATGAAAGGGACAATATCTTTGATCCAATTATGAAATGGTGGCCGATTAGGAAAAGGAGAGATGCAACGAGACCTGGGTGTCATGGTACACTAGTCATTGAAAGTAGGCAGTGTTTAAGAAGGAACTGCAGATGCTGGAGAATTGAAGGTACACAAAAAAGCTGGAGAAACTATGAACATCGAATTCTCCCAATTTTGTTAATCCTTGCTGTCTCCTCCCCTTCCTCAGTCCCCCTGCTGTCTCCTCCCATCCCCCAGCCTTCTGGCTCCTCCTCCTTTTGCATTTCTTGTCCCCGCCCCCGATCAGTCTGAAGAAGGGTTTCGGCCCGAAACGTTGCCTATTTCCTTCGCTCCATAGATGCTGCTGCACCCGCTGAGTTTCTCCAGCTTTTTTGTGTACCATTGAAAGTAGGCATGCAGGTGCAGCAGGCAGTGAAGAAAGTGAATGGTATGTTAGCATTCATAGCAAAAGGATTTGAGTATAGGAGCAGGGAGGTTCTACTGCAGTTGTAAAGGGTATTGGTGAGACCACACCAGGAGTATTGTGTACAGTTTTGGTCTCCCAATCTGAGGAAAGACATTCTTGCCATAGAGGGAGTACAGAGAAGCTTCACCAGACTGATTCCTGGGATGTCAGGACTTTCATATGAAGAAAGACTGGATAGACTCGGCTTGTACTCGCTAGAATTTAGAAGATTGATGGGGGACCTTATAGAAACTTACAAAATTCTTTAGGGGTTGGACAGGCTAGATGCAGGAAGATTGTTCTCGATGTTGGGGAAGTCCAGGACAAGAGGTCACAGTTTAAGGATAAGGGGGAAATCCTTTAGGACCAAGATGAGAAAAACATTTTTCACACAGAGAGTGGTGAATCTCTGGAACTCTCTGCCACAGAAGGTAGTTGAGGCTAGTTCATTGGCTATATTTAAGAGGGAGTTAGATGTGGCCCTTGTTGCTAAAGGGATCAGGGGGTATGGAGAGAAGGCAGGTACAGGGTACTGAGTTGGATGATCAGCCATGATCATATTGAATTGCGGTGCAGGCTCGAAGGGCCAAATGGCCTACTCCTGCACCTATTTTCTATGTTTCTATGGTTCTATGAAAGGAACCATATCTTGGATCCAATTTGTCCATTACGGTAAAGCCTCGTATTAATGGACCTCTTCATAACAGATTTTGGTTATAGCGGACTGACCTACCAACAACTGCCTGTGCCATCCCTGGCTTGTGTCACCTCCCCTTGTGTCACCTCCCCTGACACTTAGAGAACTAACTGACCATGCCACCCCGGGCACATGCCACTTCCAGACTGGACATTCTGCTGCCAACGCTTGCCAAAAGCTTTCTCAGCCGGTTCCAGGCCCCATCTGCTGCTGTCACCGCTGACCCTCAGCTGCACTCCAGCCACCCGCGGGCCGTGACCATTGACTGCGCTGATTCTCACCTCCTGCAGCTGCCAGCATGCTGAGGCCGTCAGCTCACCTGGATTACAGGCCCAGTTCCGGATTGAATCTAAAGAAGTGTCTTGACCTGAAACAGCACCTATCCATGTTCTCCAGAGATGCTGCCTGACCTGCTGAGTTACTTCAGATCTGTGTGTCCTTCTGTGTATTGCTGATGAGTAAAAGCTGTTCTTGAGTCTGGCAGTGCGTGCTTTTAGCGACCTGTACCTTTTTCCTGAGGGCAGCAGTGTGAAAAGGTGGTGACAAGGATGTGTAATGTCTTTCACGATATTACAGGTCCTGCTGCGGCATCTGGAGTGGTAAATGTCCTCCAGAGGGGGCGGGGGGAGTCCAATGACACCCTGGGTAGTTTTTATCACCCTCTTAAGAGCTGCTCTGTCAGCTGCTGAACAGTTCCCAAACCAGGCAGTTATGCAGTAAGTCAGTTTGCTTTCTAACAGAAAGCAACCTTCCTCTTTGGCCTTTCTCTGACTGCGTTTTTTTTTTTTTTTTTTTTTTTTACACCTGCAGAGTCAGTTTGGCATTTCTACCACACTTTGATTTTTTTTGTTTATGTTAAAATGTAATCTCCGTTTTTTTTTTTTTTTTTTTTTTTTTTTTTTTTTTTTTTTTTTTTTTTTTTGTTTTTTTTTTTTTTTTTTTTTTTCCCTTCTTTGTGGGTGACAGAGGGATTTGGGTTTTTTTTTTTGTTTTTTTTTTTTTTATTTTTTTATTTTTTTTTTATATATTTTTTTTTTTTTTTCGTGGGATGTGGTGTTTTTTTTTTTTTTTTTTTTTTTGATGTATTTTTTTTTTTATTTTGGCGCGCCTCCCCCGTTGCAGCGGCCCCCCCAGTTCCTCTTGTTACAATACCATTTTTTTATTTTTAATTTTGGTGTTGGTGTTTTTTGCTAATTAGTTTTTTTTTTTTTTTTTTGGGTTGTTTTGGGAATGGTGGGGATTTGGGTGGTTTTTGTTTCCCTTGTTCCTGACCTGAGTTTTTCGTGCTAGACAGTACACAGCTAGCGTTATTAGATTTATTTGGGTTGTCACTTTTTTTATTTGTCCTTTTGTTTATTTAAATGTCAATTTCTGCTGCCCCACCCGCTGGGTTTTATTTCCACCAGATGTTTGCTGACTGACCCTGCTGGAGTTTTTTTTTTTTTATTTGGGTTTTCATTGTACTCCTTAGAGGAACCATTTCTGAATTTATTTTTTTGTCAATCGGTTTCATTTGTGGTTTTTAGGACATTTTCTACCCCGTTTTATTTGGTTTTAAGGACTGTTTTTTTTACCAACAACTGCCCTGTGCCATCCCAGGCTCTCACCTCCCCTTGTGTCACCTCCCCTGACACTTAGAGAACTAATTTGACCATGCCACCCCGGGCACATGCCACTTCCACCACTGGACATTCTGCTGCCCAACGCTTGCCAAAAGCTTTATTTTTCAGACCCGGTTCCAGGCCCATCTGCTGCTGTCCTCACCGCTGACCCTCAGCTGCACTCCAGCCACCACCGCGGGCCGTGACCATTGACTGCGCGGGATTCTCAGCCAGCATGCTGAGGGCCGTCCAGCTCACCCTGGATTACAAGCCCAGTTCCGGATTGAATCTAAAGAAGTTGTCCTTGACCTGAAACAGCACCTATCCAGTTCTCCAGAGATGCTGCCTGACCTGCTGAGTTACTTCAGTTAACAGCTGTTCTTGAGTATGGCAGTGCGTGAGGGCAGCAGTGTGAAAACGGTGGTGACAAGGATGTGTAATGTCTTTCACGATATTACAGGTCCTGCTGCGGCATCTGGAGTGGTAAATGTCCTCCAGAGGGGGCGGGGGGAGTCCAATGACACCCTGGGTAGTTTTTATCACCCTCTTAAGAGCTGCTCTGTCAGCTGCTGAACAGTTCCCAAACCAGGCAGTTATGCAGTAAGTCAGTTTGCTTTCTACCGAACAGCGGTAGAAAGACTCCAGCAGTTTAGCAGGCAGATGGGCCTTCCTCAGTGTTCTGAGGAAGTAACGTCTCTGTTGCGCCTTTTTTTACAACTACAGCTGAGTTCATATTCCATTTAGGATCTTCACTGATGTTGATCCCCAGAAATTTAAAACTAGGCACCCTCTCCACCTCCTCGCCCCCTATCTCCAGTGGCCTGAGCTCCGCTCTATGTCGCCTGAAATCAGTGATGATCTCCTTTGTCTTTTTAGTGTTCAGAGAGAGATTGTTGTGAGCACACCATTGTTGTGAGCACAAATATTGGACAATCAGTAATAACGTTCACTATTCCCCCCCGCCCCATGGTCGGTTATAATGAGGGTTTACTGTATTTGAATATTTTGTCGATTTACTGAATATACGTTGTAATTGGAATTTTTCTGTAAGCATTTCACAGATGTATTCAACAGTCAGTTTGACAGAGCAATATTGTGATGGTGCACCAAAGAATAGCCTCTATCCTATCTTTATTAGAATTAGAGGTACTTTATTCCCATTCTTTACTTTCTGTCTGATAATCAATTTTCAAATCATGTCCATATCACCAGATGTATTTCCACACTGCATTGGGATCCATTGTATCTCCCTGAGAGAAAAGACAGGGCACTGATTTAATGTCTTATGTAAAAATCAACACTTCCAGCAGTAAAACAGCTCTTCACTACCACAAGACATAGGGGTAGAATTAGGCCATTTTGACCATCACGTCTACTCCGCCATTCAAAGACGACTGTTCTATTTTTCCCTTAGCCCCTTGCTCCTGACTTTTCCCTGTGACCTTTGACACCCTTCCTAATCAGGAGCCTAGCAATCTCCTTTTTAAAAATACCCAATTGATTAGCCTCCACTATCCCCCATGGCAATGAATTCCACAGATTCACCACTCTCGGCTAATGACCCTCTGTAATGCTGCAACAGCCTACACTTTCATGCTTGCTGTGGACTTGTTATTGAGCATGTTACGGTTTTGGATAATGCTAACTGAGCTACAGCTGATAGCGGTGTTCTCCTGAAACTCAGATTCAGATTCAGATTCAGATTCAATTTTAATTGTCATTGTCAGTGTACAGTACAGAGACAACGAAATGCATTTAGCATCTCCCTTGAAGAGCGACATAGCAAACGATTTGAATAAAAAATAAATAATAAGTGTCCGGGGGGGGGGTGATTGGCAGTCACCGAGGTACGTTGTTTAGTAGAGTGACAGCCGCCGGAAAGAAGCTGTTCCTCGACCTGCTGGTTCGGCAACGGAGAGACCTGTAGCGCCTCCCGGATGGTAGGAGGGTAAACAGTCCATGGTTGGGGTGAGAGCAGTCCTTGGCGATGCTGAGCGCCCTCCGCAGACAGCGCTTGCTTTGGACAGACTCAATGGAGGGGAGCGTGGAACCGGTGATGCGTTGGGCAATTTTCACCACCCTCTGCAGTGCCTTCCGGTCGGAGACAGAGCAGTTGCCATACCATACTGTGATGCAGTTGGTAAGGATGCTCTCGATGGTGCAGCGGTAGAAGTTCACCAGGATCTGAGGAGACAGATGGACCTTCTTCAGTCTCCTCAGGAAGAAGAGACGCTGATGAGCCTTCTTGATCAGAGTAGAGGTATTGTGGGTCCAAGAGAGGTCATCGGAGATGTTGACTCCCAGGAACCTGAAGCTAGAAACACGTTCCACCTCCGTCCCGTTAATGTGGATGGGGGTGTGCGTGCCACCTCTGGACTTCCTGAAGTCTACAATGAGCTCCTTGGTCTTCTTGGAGTTAAGGGCCAGGTTGTTGTCAGCGCACCATGCTGCTAAGTGCTGGACCTCCTCCCTGTAGGCCAGCTCATCGTTGTTGCTGATGAGGCCAATCACCGTTGTATCATCTGCATACTTGATGATGGTGTTAGTACCATGTACAGGTGTGCAGTCATAGGTGAAGAGGGAGTAGAGGAGGGGGCTCAGCACACAGCCCTGAGGAACGCCGGTGTTCAGGGTGAGGGTTGAAGAGGTGTGCTTGTCTAACCTCACAGACTGGGGTCTGTTGGTTAGAAAGTCCAGTATCCAGTTGCAGAGGGAGGGGTCGATGCCCAGGTTACCGAGTTTGGTGATCAGTTTTGATGGAATAATGGTGTTGAATGCTGAGCTGTAATCGATGAACAGCATTCTAACATAAGTGTCTCTGTTGTCAAGGTGGGAGAGGGCGGAGTGAAGTGCCGTTGAGATGGCATCCTCCGTACTCCTGTTCTTGCGGTAGGCAAACTGATAGGGATCCAGTGTGGGGGGTAGGCAGCTTTTGAGGTGTGCCAGGACCAGCCTCTCGAAGCACTTGGTGATGATGGGGGTAAGTGCAACTGGGCGGAAGTCGTTGAGGCTTGCCGCAGTGGAGTGTTTTGGCACTGGCACGATGGAGGTGGCTTTAAGGCAAGTGGGGACAACTGCTTGGGCAAGTGACAGGTTGAAGATGTCAGTCCAGACGTCTGTCAGCTGCGCAGCACAGGCACTGAGCACGCGCCCGGGGATGCCGTCAGGGCCAGCAGCCTTACGTGCATTAGTCCTACTCAGTGCCACGTACACGTCGTAGGGGGTGAGTGTGAGGGGTTGGTGATCGGCAGGTAGCACAGCCTTGATGGCTGTCTCTAGATTGTCCCTGTCGAAGCGGCCATAGAAGTGGTTAAGCTCCTCAAGGAAGGAGGCGTCGCTGGATGTGGGGGTGATGTTGGAGGGTCTGTAGTCCGTGATGGCCTGGATGCCTTGCCACATGCGTCGGGGGTCGGAGTTGTTGTTGAAGTGCTCCTCAATCCTGAGCTTATGGCAGTGCTTGGCCTTCCTGATGCCCCTCTTCAGGTTAGCCCTGGATGAACTGTAGGCTCGAGCATCGCCTGACCTGAAAGCGGTGTCCCGTGCTTTCAGCAGTAGCCTGACCTCGCTGTTCATCCATGGCTTCTGATTCGGGTATATGGTCACCTGTTTGAGGGAGGTGACACTATTGATGGTGGAGTTTATAAAGTCCAGAACAGAGGATGTATAGGAATCAATGTCCGTGTGAGAGTCAAGGGTGGCCTGGGCCTCTCTCTCACTAAAGTCATGAAACGTACAATGGATCATTGCGATAATTCACCATTCTCCCTATTTTCCCCATCCTTTCAGTGTGACTCCATCACCCTCACCCCACACCGTCTTCAATGTCCACCATCATCCAGTTCAAACTTACTTCTTGATTATCTCCTTTGCTGACCAGTATTCATCCAATTGAGGATTGAATCATGCAAAAAACTGCAGTGTACACAGTAAACACTACAGAATCTACACATCCATTTGGACAGATTGCTGATTCAACCGCGGTTAATGTATAGGTTGAAGGAAGAGAAGGATAAATAATTCTTGAGGCAGGGTTGAGGTGACATGGCAAATGAGCAGGTTAATTACCACGTTATCCTCGTAAATATGGCTTCAACAGGAGAAAGCATGGATCTCGAGATAGTAATATAATTTACTTCACTAACTTAGGAACCAAAAACTGAAAAAATGTGAAAACCCAGTTGTGTGGTGAAACATGCTGCATTGTTATTTTTTATTCCAATAAGGTTTAAATGTAGTCCCAGATAAGCCTGCAGAAATCTGCATTTAAAGTGTTCATGTATTTATTATAATCATTATGCTTATTTTTCAGCCTAAAAAAAAGCACCTCTGTGGGATTGTTTGAAGCTGAATCACTTACTTATTATGCATTCCCTACTGTTGCTCTGACTCCCTTCACAGAATCTGGCTGATAAGTAATGAGCAGTGATTCACCCAGGGAGGAATATAACTTTGAAAATAGCTGTGAAGTGCTGATTTATAGGGTGCCATGGGGGAGTGATCGGATCATGCTGGAGGACGTGACAGTAAAGAAACAGTGATATTTGTCTACGTCAGGCTTGGAAGGATCACATGTTTAGCGGGGTTCCTATGATACAGTTTCCCTTATATTTACAGGTCCAGAAGGTTGCAGGTGTGGGAGGTTTTTGTAGTTAAAAGTCTTAGAGAGTTCCAGCAGTGCATTTCCTAGAAAAGGCCTCACCATGGCCATGGTCTGGCAGTCACTGAGATGGTAGCTGAGTCAGGTCACGCTGACGAGCTAAACTGGGCATTAGAGCACTTGTTGTCAAATGTGGAAGCCCTGTATTTACTGACTATCCGGACAGCTGGCTAAATGGCTCACTGATCCAATTGCATTCCTTTTCTCCAGAGATGCTGTCTGACCCGCTGAGTTACTGCAGCTTTTTGTGCATCTTCGGTTTAAACATGCATCTGCAGTTCCATCCTACACTATTGCATACCAATCTTGATGCAGAATTCTCCATCTTTATACTTCAATGGGGATTGTTGAGCTCTGGATTAGAAATAAACAAGAAGGTGAGGAACATTAAAAAAAAAAACTGTGTACGAATGAACTGCAGATGATGGTTTACAACGAATTGAAGATAGACATAAAATGCTGGAGTAACTCAGCTGAACAGGAAACATCTCTGGAGAAAAGGAATAGGTGACGTTTCGGGTCGGAACCCTTCTTCCAAATATACCTTGCTTTAATTTTAAATATTCACAATTATTCTAACTTAATGTTACTTCTTTTTTTCTTTATAATAAATAACTTTTAATGTGATTTTTAAATTTATTGTAATACCTTTTTGAAAGCTACAATGATAAAGGTATTAAAATCTATTAAATATTACACTTAATTTTCTCAGCTAGCTGACTTGAGAGTTGCCGTCTCCACAGAATACTATCGGAGATGCTTGTGCCTGCTCAGTCAAGACACATGTTCAGGATAGAGAAAGTGGGCCTCCACACCACATGTTCAGGATAGAGAAAGTGGGCCTCCACACTACACCTGACAAGGCAGCCTTTTGACTTTAGACTTCACATTAGACTTTAGAGATACAGTGTGGAAACAGCCCACCAGGTCCGTGCCGACCGACAATTATCCTGTACACTAGCACTACCCTTCACACTAGGGACAATTTACAATTTACAGAAGCCAATTAACCAACAAACCTGAACGTCTTTAGAATGTGGGAGGAAACCGGAGCACTCAGAGAAAACCCACACATTCACAGGGAGAACATTCAAGCTCCTGTAGTCAGGATCACACCTGTGTTTCTGGCATTGTAAGGCAGTAAATCTACTGCTGCGCCATTGTGCAGTCTTAGCAGCAATTCTACGGTTGGGGAATTTGGTCATCATCCTTGATTCCCTCTGATCTTGTTATTACATCCATGGTCAAAGGGAATCAAGGAAAATGACAAAACGCCCCCTTGATGGGAATCAATCATGTGTCTTGCTGGGCTACAGAGGATTGACCATGCCAGAATATTTGGCAGGATTGGCCATCCTGGCCCAAGAACTCCTCAGCACACACTCTCCAGCTGCCTTCTCTGGTTGAAATATATTTGCCGATGGTTCTTCCAAACCACCTCCCTGCCAAATGGGATTTCAATAATAGGAGATCCCTTGTCACAGCATTAAAAAAAGATTTCCATGTAATAATCACTCAGCTTAGCTCTATTGATTCTGCGGACCATACAATCACTTCAGAGAAACCTGTAAATAATTAAGGTTTCCCATCAATGCATTGTCAGTGGTTATCAGGATGTATTTTAGCTGCTGACCCCAGGAACCTCATGTATTATCGCAGATCACTAGATTGACAATGTTGACGGAGTCCAACCAGCATTAAATGGGAAGTGACTTCAACGGCGGCTTTCTCTGCTTTGGTGACCCGATACCATCACCACATTCATTGACCATAAACAGTCCTGTTCATACTGTTCAAGGTGAATGAATAGGATATTAAGTCACCTTGTTGAACTGGTGGCACGGTATGGTGATCAGTCTGAAGAAGGATCTCGACCCAAAAGTCACCCATTCCTTCTCTCCAGAGTTGCTGCCTGTCCCGCTGAACTACTCCAGCATTTTGTGTCAATCTTCAGCACGGTACGAAACTGGTGCCATGGTGGAGTAGCGGTAGAGCTCCTGTGTTACAGCGCCAGAGACCCGGGTTTGATCCTGACTACGGGTGCCGTCTGTACAGAGTTTGTATGATCTCCCTATGACCTGCGTGGGTATTCGCTGAGATCTTCAGTTTTCTCGCACAAAGACGTGCAGATTTTTTAGCTTAATTGGCTTGGTGTAAATGTAAAATGTTTGTAGGATAGTGTTAATGTGCGGCGATCGCTGGTTGGGGCAGACTCAGTGGACCGAAGGGTCTGTTTCCATGCTGTATCTCCATACAAAACTAAACTGCCTCAGTCATTGTGATAAAGACATTGTTTTGGGCAATGATTTCAATGAATCAGGCAAATCGAACGAGAATGAACATTGGCATATTACCAAGTCAGGATAGCGTGTATTTAAAAGTGAACATGCAGATTGTTGCATCACAAGTGCCTGTTATGAAGCTCCCTCTACACGGTACGTCACAGAACATGTACTTAATCCCAAAGTCTATTTTAAGATGATGAAAATGGATGAAAAATCATCTCATAGTCAGCACGATCCTCTCTCTTTCCTGTCCAATCTGATGACAATTATCATCCTGGTGGTAATGAGAAGCTGGTACAAAAGTAACATTTATTTTGTACATACAAGAAACATTATGATCCTAAACACAATCCCTTCAGGTCTGCAATTGCAATGAATATCATTGTTGAACCTGAAGATCTGTGATTTTTCATCTGGCAATCATGAGTGAACTGACTGAAATGGGGAAAAATGCTTTAGTGATCTGATCCTTTTCCAAGTTAACACCCCACACACATTGTAGAGTTTTGGCCTTTACTTGCACTCTGCTCCTCAGTAATGGAAGTTGAGGTAATAGTACTCTACCTGTGCTGAGAGAGCTGAAGGAGCATGAATATTTAAACACAGCAACATTTTTAAGAGCTTTCCCCTTACATTTTTTTAGCTTTTTACAGCACGGACACAGGCCCTTTGGCCCACTGGGTCCGTGCCGACCAGTTATCCCCGCATATTAACACTATCCTACACACTCTTGGGACAATTTTTACATTTACCAAGCCAATTAACCTCTTAATATGTGCATTATTTTAGGAAATCTCCCAAGTGGTTTCAAAGCAAATGCAACTATTGTGATGTGTTTGTCTTAATATTTTTTTGGTCATTTATATCTTTTTTATATATTTGTTTTTCATCAGTGAATTCTCAGAAGAGAATGACTTTGGTGAATCACTCAGTTTATTTATTTGATGGGCTGGCAAATGTAATCAATAGCTGGGGTGCTTAATTGAATTTAGTCTTTTTACAGTGTGTGTGCTAATCCAATTTCCATTCTCTGCTTGGTTCAGTGACTCTTTCATAATACTTTCTACAATGAGGTCATCAGCAAAGCAGAACATAAAAAATGTTATAAATCATCACCAATTTTTCAGCATCTTGATTACTTCCAGAGCTTGTCAGTGCAAGAGTCCATCTTTGATAATTGCATTTGCTGGAGAAAAGTATAATAGTTAAAAGTAGCAATTCATGTCCTCTTAACAAATCAATGTAACCTTGAGAGTCAGGTCACTCACTAAGATTAAACCAGTTCGATAGCAACTTTAATACTTTGGCAACCTCTATCATCTTCATTGCTCAGAACACCTTCAGTTTATCCAGCCAACTGTCCAGTTTCATCTCTACACTGCTTGCTCAAAATGTTTCAGGATTTTAGAGATGCCATAATATAGCCCAAAATACTGTAATAATTCATGGGGCAGTTGTGAAAAATGCTGGATTCCCATTTGATTAAGTCCTCCCAACCCCTGCAGTGAATATTATTACCAGTAGTTATTTGACATTTTTGTAATTCACAGCATAGATCCAACCCCAAAACATGTACATACATGCTTGAGCATATACATAAACTCACATGTGCACACACACATGCATAAACACACTTGCACAAACAACACACATATGTGTGCATACATACATGTGATCACACACAACATGATAGGTAGAGGAATAGACTTCAGTTCCTTAAGCTACAATTTCATTAGCAGGTGGGTGACCAGTCCTTAATGTCTTTGCTCCACATACTTTGATACTTTATCTGGCTGAAGTCTGTCAATTTACTGTTGAAAATTTCCTATGATTCAGCATCGCAATACATTTAGAGGAGAGAATTCTACAATCCTTTGAGTGAGAATATTTTCTGATTTAGATTGGGTCTAATTTTGCTCAGACTTTGGCCACACATCCCACATAACTAGGTCAGGCGCCAGTTCTTGGAAACCTCCTCATACCCATCGTTTGACCATCGCCCCATGGACAAACGCCAGGCCATCATCTCCCACACTGTTGCTGATCTTATCATTTCTGGCAATACCCACTCAACAGCCTCCAAACTAATCATTCCCCTGCCCTGGACTGCCCACTTCTATCTCCTCCCAAAATCCACAAGCATAACTGTCCTGGCAGACCCATTGTTTCTGCCTCCTCCTGTTCCAGAACTCATCTCCAAATACGTTCATTTCATCCTATCACACTTGTCTAGTCCCTTCCGACACTTCACACACTCAGCAATTCTTCAAAAACTTGCAATTTCTAGGCCACCATTGTCTCATATTTACCATGGGTGTTCTGTCCCTTTTCATCTCTTTCCCCTGCCAGGGGAAAGTCTCCAGGCCCTCTCGTTCTTCCTTCAACAGAGACCTAATCAATTTCCCTCCACTAAAGGGTTTCGGCCCGAAACGTCACCTATTTCCTTCGCTCCATAGATGCTGCTGCACCCGCTGAGTTTCTCCAGCATTTTTGTGTACCTTCCCTCCACTAACAGTCTCCTCCGCCTGGCGGAACTTGTGCTCATCCTCAGCAACCTCTCTTTTGACTCCACTCGCTTTCTTTAAGTTAAAGGCTTTTGTTGGTTATATCGAACAGTCCTTGTTTCAAATATACGCTGGCACCATCACTCAACTCCTTCTCTGCTACATTGATGACTGTATTGGGGCTGCTTCCTGCACCAGTGCAGAACTTGTTGATTTCATTCAATTTACCACTGACTTCCACCATGCCCTCAAGTTCACTTGGACTATCTGTAACACTTCTCTCCCAATAGACAATAGACAACAAATGCAGGAGTAGGCCATTCGGCCCTTCGAGCCAGCACCGCCATTCAATGTGATCATGGCTGATCATCCCCAGTCAGTACCCCGTTCCTGCCTTCTCCCCTTATCCCCTGACTCCGCTATCTTTAAGAGCCCTATCTAGCTCTTAGGGCAGTGGGCAGGTGCTATAGACCTGCATGGGAAGGTAGACGCTCCCGCCCCCATGAGTCTCGGGCAGATGGGACTCATCAGCCTGGGAAGGCAGTCCATCTAGGAGAGGGAAAACTCTGATTTAAAGCCTCCACTGACTTGTGGCCATATCCAGTCATGGAAAAGGCTCCAGGAGTAAATCTCAAGAAATTCCGGAGTCGGAGCCCCTAAGGCAGTTCGTCGTTGTCTACAACCTCGCTCTGGCAGCTCCTGCGACGGCACTGGTACGAAACTGTAACGGCCCTGCTGTTCCTTTAGATCGATCAGCGACGTGGAGAGGGGGGACGTGCTGCGTGGGCAACAGCCTGTCCTCCATATGACATTGCCCAGGCTTGCATCTGACCAGGATGCATCACCCATGGTCAGTCATGACCGAGAGGGGCTAACTACTACTAGCTCTCTCTTGAAAGTATCCAGAGAACCGTCCTCTGAGGCAGAGAATTCCACAGGTTCAAAACTCTCCGTGTGAAAAGGTGTTTCCTCATCTCCATTCTAAATGGCTTAAGTGCCTGTCCCACTTAGGCGATTTTTCAGTGGACTGCCGGTGACTGTCAAGTTCTCGGCAGTCGCCTGAAAAACCGGCAACTGTAATGGCGACTGTCAGAGTGAAACACACACATATACATCTCTTCCTTCACCAGCCTGTTATGCAGGTGGGGGACAGGGCAAGCGGCGGGAGTGCTGTCTAAAAAATTCACACAGCGCAAAGCCAAGTTGAAACAGACACACACCGTGATGAACAGGAAGGTCGGCGCTGTAAAAAGACAGCAAAAGCACAGTAAGTCCTTTAAAAGAGGGGAGGAGAGGGGGGGGGGGGGGGGGGGGGTTTAAGAAGGAGTGGAGACAACTTTTAAGGAGCCAGAAATACATGGCTGTGAAGCTCAGCAGACATTTAACATAACCGGTCGGTTATCCTTGGTTCTGAAAACTACTACTTACCTTTAATTCCCCCCATGAGTCAATGAAATTCACTGGTCAGCACCGGCTGCAACCTACGAGAATCTCCGAGAACCTTATGCCTCGTGGAAACTCATTAGGACCTCCCGGTGACGCACCTACGGCTTGAGAATTCTCGTTACGCTCCATGGCGGCTTCATTCTAGTTGTCGCCAATTTTTCAACATGTTTAAAAATTCACGGTAACCATACTGAGGCCGCGACCAGTTCCCAGAATGCGGGAACTCCTCACAACCATGAAGGCCACTCCCCAGCAACCACCCGTGAACCATGTGGCGACCATGTGGTGACTGCATAGTCTCCTGCAGTTGCCTATAAAGTTGCCTAAGTGGGACAGGCCAATTAGAAAGGAGATGAGGAAACACTTTCTTGATTTCTCTTTCCCCGTCACAGGACACAGACTCGTCTGACATCTACTATAGAGCCATTGACTCCCACAATGATCTGGACTACACCTCCTCCTTGACTCACTGAGATACTCCTGCACTTTGTGTCTTTTTTTGTAAACTAGCATTTGCACTTCCTTGTTTCTACACACGACTAATTCTATGCTTCTCACCATCCTTGAAAAAAAATCACAAGCACAAAAACACAACTTGTCAACATGAGCTTTCCAAGGAGTGAGCAAATCTCACCTTTGGATTCCACTATTAACCAAGTCCCCAAGTTGAATATCACATTTACTATAACTACAACTGTTTTTATGAAAACCTGCAATACGGTGAGAACAAAGAGATGACTGTTTGCCTTTCTTTAACCTAATAAAACTTTTTTCCACGGATTGGCTGAAATTTGATTAGCTTTTATCATCTCATGTAATAAATTGTGATTAAACCAAGAACCATACCAGCTTTTAGTAGTAAAGAAACAATTAGCATTTAATCTGGAAAATAACTCTTAAAAGGGAGCAGTCAGCAAAAATATATAATTAAACCTGTCAAGCGAAAATATGTTGACTGTAATTTTTATTTTGATACTTCAATTTACCTTTGCTTATGACAGCACAATGGTGTGATAAGCAATGCACAGTTATGAGATTATTATAGCACATTGCATTGGTGAAGAAAATTAAAAACTTTTCTTCCTGCAGTAAAGGTTTGCATAACCCAGTGACGCATGCTCTCAGATGAATTTATTTTAATGTTTTAAAGGTGCTCTCAATGGTTGAATTTGTTTGTGCACTATGTACTTCTTCACTCAAAAGGTAAAATCAAGCGCTGACATTTAATTGGTAATCCTTCTGTTCTTCTTTGAATATTCATACGTCAGTACAGTGTTGCAGTTTTAATTAATAGCTGTAGCAAGTTGGAGGCCATATAAGATGGTGACGCAGCCACCTGAAGTAAACCAGCGAAGGAAATAAATGGAAACTGCCATCACAAAGGCGTCCGTATGGTTCAGGACCATGTCCACAGCCTCCAGTCAAGCAAAGTCTAAGCACCACTATAAATTTTGCTAAGCTTCACTGATTTACCGGGTGGGAGATTGCAACCTTCACATGGACCACCTTTTTCGACTAATGCAATCAACCCGACATGCACAAACAAAAGATCAAATAGAGCAAGTTGACCTACAACTTTAGGCTGTGCACACCATACACAAGCAGGAGAAGTAGACTGATTTACCTCCTGAGCAATAGATGAACATCAAAAGCAACCTTTCCAAGGTTGATTAATGGCCAATTTGTGCCATGTTTATCATAATCATCTCACAATCATGGCGTACATAAAGGACAAAGATGGCCTAACTTTAGTTTAGATTTTTAGTTTCGAGAAACAGCGTGGAAACAGGCCCTTCGGCCCACCGGGCTCATACCAACCAGCGATCCCTGTACACATGCACCGTCCTACACACTAGAGAGAATTTACAATTTACAAAAGCAAATTAACCTACAAATCTGTATGTCTTTGGAATGTGCGAGGAAACTGGAGCACCCGTGGAAAACACGATCATGGGAAGAAGTAAAAACTCTGTACAGACAGCACCCATAGTCAGGATCATAGAAACACAGAAAATAGGTGCAGGAGTAGGCCACTCAGCCCTCCGAGCCAGCACCGCCATTCCGTATGATCATGGCTGATCATCCAAAATCAGTACCACGTTCCTGCTTTTTCGCCATATCCCTTGATTCCTTTAGCCCAAAGAGCTAAATCTAACTCTCTTGAAAGTATCCAGTGAATTGGCCTCCACTGCCTTCTGTGGCAGAGAATTCGACAGATTTACAACTCTCTGGAAGAAAACATTTTCTTCGTCTCAGTCCTAAATGACCTACTCTTTATTCTTAAACTGTGACCCCTGGTTCTGGACTCACCCAACATGGGGAAAAAAATTCCTGAATCTAGACTGTCCAATCCCTTATACATTTTAAATGTTTCTATAAGATATCCTCTCATCCTTCTAAATTCCAGTGAATACAAGCCCAGTCAACCCATTATTTCATATGTCAGTCCTGCCATTCCAGGAACTAACCTACACTGCACTCCCTCAACAGCAAGATCAAAATTGGGTCTCTGGTGCTGTAAGGCAGCGACTCTACCTCTGCACCACTGAGCTGCAGTATGTAGTTCAGATACAGCACTATAATATTGATGAGATGGTCTAGTTAAGTTTAGAGATGCAGCTTGGAAATAAACACGTTGGCCTTCAAGTCTGCACCAACCAGCGATCACCTGTATTTCAATTATATCCTCCAAACTGGTGACAATTTATAAAAGTAATTTAACTGACAAACCTGGACATCTTTGGAATGTGTGAAGAGACTTGGGAATCCAGAGAAAACCAATATGGTCACAGGGAGAATGTACAATCTCCATAGAGTCAGCACCCATAGTCAGGATGGAACCCGCGTCTCTGGTGTTGTAAGGCAGTAACTCTACTGCTGCACCACTCTGCCACCCTGTTGTTATAACAAGATTGCTGTACTCTGTTGTTAATAAAGTTGATTAAGACATACATATTGTTTAGGACACAGGGGAGAAGGTCCCTGGTGATCTAAGAAAGTTTTCTAAAGCAAGCAGTGAAATACCACACTGAAAATATGTCATTGCTT